>NW_010395721.1:41872-44357 GCF_000710305.1 Buceros rhinoceros silvestris | reverse complement strand
TAAATAAATTAAACATATTTCATATTAAGACACACACACATATATAATATTTCATAAGATTTTATAAGATTTTTACATAAGTTATATTTGGTCACCAGAAAGTTTGTCATATAAACAAGTAGAGGAAACAGCACAGAAGGGTGAGCAGAACAGTTATCAATCCATAAATTAATAGAAAAAAGAAAACAAAAATAGATTCAGTTTAAACACCGCAGTAGCAACAGAATTCTTACCTGACATTCAAAAGCATAATTAAATGTAGAGGCAAAATACAGTTCCGTAAATAACTATCTATAGTCACACACAATCTGCATGTCATTGTTCATATCGCACAGTGAACAAACGGGAACAGAAAGCAATATCAGTCTTATAGAACTGAGTTCCTAATTAAGCCCTCATCCAAATAACTACGGTTTGCAATCTCTTTTTTCTCTTTGGTTTCTTGAGTATGGTCATTAAAGCTATCTGACAACATTATATGCAAAACGTTTGCCTTCTGTCGGTTCTCTGTAAGAAGCTTAGGAAGAAATAGAATGTCTAGAGCACGTCAGCTCCTGGTTAAGAAAATCATCTGAGTAGCATGGGAAGTATAAAGCAAAATAATACAATCTTCTGTTTTTAAAAAGAACTGTCCGGTTTTTTCCATGTCAGAATTAAATCAATCCTTGTTTTCAGTTGAACTGGAAAATGGGAATCTGAAAGTGAAAACGTGAGTATTTACAAACTGTGGACTGATCTGGAACATTCTTTATGGAAGTAATAATAAAAGAAAACAAAAAAATGTCCCTGCCTTGTTAAGGAATGATTGATATTTTCCCCCAATATTACGGGAGAAATTGGGAGGTTTTCTGAGTGGTACTTTTTGTTTGATTATTTAATTTTTTTTTAACCTTCTTTAAGGTACGATGGTGCTCTACATACCACACTACAATCCCAATGTCATTTACGTTAATATTTTTATATGCACAAACACAGTTAGAATCACTAGACTAGAGACAGGTAACAACATACAGCTTGCAAATGCAGAGGAAGGGATGGACGTGTTAGTCTGAAAAGCACTCCAAGTCAGAACAATATGTTCTTGCAGTTTACTCAAATAGCTATAAAATAATGTACTGAGAATGCAGTATAGCCATAAGAGTTTGGTTTTGGTGGCTTGATGTACTTTCAGTTTGGAAACTGGATTATGGGGACTTTTATATCTGTGTTTTGAGATTGAGTTCAGAGCACATTTTTCCTTGACCACCTCTGCACACATTGTGATGCCATCATCTAACAATATTGTCTTTCTCTCTTGGGTATGAGAGAGAGATACTCAAGATTGTGAGGCAGGCATTGAGACATGGTACATGGTAATAGCATGCTTTCTAAACCCTCCAAGTGCTGACATAAAATCTTTGGATAAGAGTTAAAGCAAATTGACAGGGCTGGATTAGGGATATCAAATTGTCTTCTGCATGTTTGAACATAAGACTTCAGTTACCAGCACTGCCAGTCCTTGGTTCTCATGTATTCGAAACCTTGACTAGAATAACTCTCGAGGCTGAGTAATGCCTTTTCTATTTCAAAACATAAGCAGGGTTTAGAACTATGGTCTCTGGCAAGTGAGGGTGTATTATAGAGAAACAGAAAAGGAACTTGGTGCTGAGGGAGAGAACAGTGACCAGTGAGTGATGAATCATCACCATCTACTTTGACCTGGGAGATTAGACACAGGCATTGAGGGGACTGAAAAGCCCTGCGACAGGCTGCCTTTTTCTTCCCGTTTTTGCTTTATAATAAGTGAATTCGACTCGTTGGAATTACATCTTTAATGGACTAAAGTAACCCAGTGGTAACTTGGGCCACCTATTCACAATTATATGAACACTGAGAGAAATTCATCACTGCAGTCCACCTGCTTTGTGAATAAAAAATCAATAATGTGAAACAGGCCAGTGTCTGGCCTCCCCAGACAAGAGAGTTTTACAGAATATTTCAACATGGGAATAATTCACAGCAAACAGAACGTATCAGTAAATCCAGTGTATTGAACACTGAGCCAATGCAATATAATGTGGAAGTAATGTATAAAACTTGTCTGGGGGGTTGACCCTATCTGGACGCCAAGGTATCTCCAAAGTAGCTCTATCACTCCCCTCCTAAACTGTACAGGGGAGAGAAAGTATAACAAAAGGGTTTTGGGTCAAGATAAGGGCAGGGAGAACACTCAGGAATTACTGTCATGGGCAAAACAGACTCGACTTGGGGAAATTAGTTTAATTTTTTTACAAATCAAAATCAGAGTATGGTAAAGAAAAATAACTAAAACTTAAAAAATCCTTCCCCCCATCTCTCTTCTTCTTCCTGTTTCAACTTCACTCCTGATTGCTCTACCTTCTCACCCCCGGCAGCCCAGAGGGACAGGAATGAGGTTTGGAGTCAGTTCATCAAATGTTGTCTCTGCCACTCCTTCCTCCTCAGGCAGAGGACCTCTCACACTCTT
>NW_010395721.1:41082-41715 GCF_000710305.1 Buceros rhinoceros silvestris | reverse complement strand
CTTTCCCTGCTCCAGCATAAGGTCCTTCCCATGGGGCATAGTCCTCCACGAACTTCTCCAATGTGAATCCTTCCATGGATACAGTTCTTCATGAACTGCTCCAGTGTGGATCCCTTCTATGGGATGCAGTCCTTCAGGAGCAGACTACTCCAGCATAGGTCCCACATGGGGTCACAAGTCCTGCCAGCAAACCTGCTCCAGTATGGGATCCTCTCTCCACAGGTCCACAGGTCCTGCCAGGACTCTGCTCCAGCATGGGATTCCCACAGGATCACATCCTCCTTTGGGTGCATTTACCAGCTCCAATGTGGGGTTCTCCATGGCTGCAGGTGGGTATCTTCTGCACTGTGGATCTCCATGGGCTGCAGGGGGACAGCCTGCCTCACCATGGTCTTCACCACAGGCTACAGGGGAATCTCTGCTCCAGTGCCTGGAGCACCTCCTCCCTCTCCTTCTTCACTGACCTTGGTGTTCACATAACTTTTTCATTATTATTACTTTGGCCGCAGTCTTCTTGCACAGTTTTTCCCCCTTTCTTAAACATGTTATCATAGAGGGGCTGCCACTGACACTGATTTGCTCAGTGTTGTCCAGCAGCAGGTCCATCTAGGAGCCAGCTGGCATTAGCTCTCC
>NW_010395721.1:3117-40994 GCF_000710305.1 Buceros rhinoceros silvestris | reverse complement strand
TCTTCACCGCAGTCTACAGGGGAATCTCTGCTCCAGTGCCTGGAGCACCTCCTCCCTCTCCTTCTTCACTGACCTTGGTGTTCACATAACTTTTTCATTATTATTACTTTGGCCGCAGTCTTCTTGCACAGTTTTTCCCCCTTTCTTAAACATGTTATCATAGAGGGGCTGCCACTGACACTGATTTGCTCAGTGTTGTCCAGCAGCAGGTCCATCTAGGAGCCAGCTGGCATTAGCTCTACCAGACATGGGGGAGGCTTCTAAGACCTTCTCAGTGAAGCCACCCTGCAGCTGCCCCCCTGCTACCAAAACCTTGCCATGCAAACACAATACAACTTTTTTCAAGGAAACTAGAAAAGAAAATAAACCCTACAGTTAATTAATATATGTGTTTAAAATAATTGAAGAAAATGATTTGTTATCAACAAGAATTTACTACGTGTTCAGTCTGTTAACAATTTTTCCAAGTCTGTAATTTCCCTGGCTACCTATAGAATATATAACAATTTCTTGCAGCTTGCTTATTTCATGTTCTTTCTATCCTTTAAATCAAAGATACAACAAAGTGAAATCACGCATTTTTGGGAGAATATTAATTTGTTTAATTTTTTTTCAAGATGAATGAGAGATGCACCACCCTTTCCCTTCATTTACTTAAAATATTCTAAAAGTAAAAAAATGTGACTCATTTGATGTTTGGGTTTTTTTGTAGGTTTAATTTTTTTTCCTTCCCCGCTCCTCCTCCCCGCTCCCCTATTTCTGGAAGTTGTTTACTGTAAACAAAACAAGAATGTATTTGTTTTCACATCTCCTCATGCCAAGGGACATGACAATGCATTGCTTTAGAGATTCATCTGTCATATCGAGCTACATAAAGTGACATGATACAACGTGACATTTTGATGAACAGTGTGAGACAAGGTGCATATTTCAGTATATCATTCAAGGCAGAATTATAACAAGGGAAGTCCCAGATTTAAAAAGAATAGAGAACTCTAGATTGCAGTTTTAAATTTTGTTTCTAGAAACTCTAGAGATTGCCTGGAAAACATGTCTCTTAATAGTAGTACCCTATTTGCTAATGTCTTGTTAATCACACAGGAAACATACTTGGTTTCTTAGTATGAACTATTAGCCCAGCTACAAAAATCCCCAGCATACCATGTAGGTAGAAAAGGTGTTCTTAAAGCTCATTGAATTTTGTTCTGGGTTTGTGTAATACCGCGTTGTGAATATTGTAGGCAGAAAGAAATGATAAATTCATTTCAAGAGAAAATTACAAAGAATCTTATTGGACAGCTGTTGCTTATGAGAATGTATTTTTGAACGGCAGTTATTCTAGTGTGCTGTTACTGGACCGTGTTATACCTATGATGTATGGAGGAGTTTTTAAACAGAAGGAGCACAATACTGGTTACTTAAACAAAAAGGTTTATTCACTTTTAAATGACTTGAACTGTGTTCATGTGCAGTAAGCAAGGCTGTGTATACTAGGAGTGAACAGAATTTATTGTATAATGCAATTTTAAGAAGCAGTCTTTCTTATGTTTATTTATTTAATAGGTTTCATAGTTAAACTATACAGTTGCAGGATAGAAACGACAAAACATCCTAAGGGGTTGCTGAAAAGAATTTGGAGAGAAAATTATAAAGAAAAACAAAAAGAAAGAAATTCTGTTTCGAAAAGTTTCAGGAGTTACAAAATAATATATTCTTGTCTCAGTGCTAGTAGAATTTTAAGAGAAGAAAAGGTGAGTAATTAGGATATCTCCATATGCTCATGTTGTATATTTGGCCCCACATCTGAACACACAATCATTTCTTCATTCACTTGTAACTCCCCAGGGTCCAAAAAAGACCAGCTTTCCTGGATAATTTTCAGGCTGCTACCAAACATACTATGTAATAATGAAGGATGAAGAAGATCAGGTCACAGCTCACAGGTACTGAAATTTGCCTGTCTGTGATGATTCCTTGTACCAAGGCCAAATCCAAGTTTTGATGTGGTCCCAGAGGAAGCTCACCATTTACCTTCATTGGTTTCAAACTGAATTTTCTTCTGTAACTGGTCCAGATTAGTAATGCAGACTTTCTAGAAAATAAGTGAGACCACGCAGAAAGTTTTAGGAACCTTTTTAATGAGCACAAGTACAAGAACGTATGAAGCCTCCATGATACAGTGCTGAAGACATGGAGACATTTTTAATCACTAGTGTGCAGTGATTACAGACAACAAAAGTAAATGAAATAACTAATGACTTTATTTTATTTTCTCCCTTCTTCATCATCTATAAATATCAGTTCTGTAGCCTCTGATGAAGGCAGGATGCTTTGGACTGTATTCTCAAAGCCAACAACTTAATTAAAAAAAAAAGAAAAAAAAAGAAAAAAGGCGTGATTCTCTACTCAAATTCAGTCCATTGAAGTGAAAAGTCAGGCCTGTGGAAGTTATTGGAAAAACTTCTACGGACTATACTGAGGCCAAGATTTCACTTGTTGCTTTAAAAAGTATGTCAGGCATTGCTTTGGACTACTGCACTGATTTAATTTTTTTCACAGACTTAAATATTCACTCCATCTGCTAACAGTACCTTGTGTTCTGTCCCTTTGCATAACCTCATTAAACAAGGAACGACTGTAAATTCTTAGGGCCAATTTAAATGCAGTTGCAGGTGATACAATTCAGTCCAGAATTTGACTCATTCTATAAATGGGAGTGAAATTAGTGAACAGCCTGTGAAATGGTGCTAACTTTGAAGAATAGATTGTTATCAATAATTATGGTGCCTGTGATGAGCACTTTGACTTTTACAGTTCCCTGTAATTTACATGATTTAGATGTACAGAAGGAACTGAAATGAAACAAAAGCTTCGGCCTATGTGGGGAAATAAAAAAAAGGTAGAACCAAACTTGTATTTCTTGAAAGAGCAACTAGACAGACTGCGTTTCAGTCCCATCAACACTATCAGCATTTAAAAGGCAATGAAAGGATGAGAGTAAAATAATGTGATAAAACAATTCACAACTAATATCAGGAAAAATGAAATTTCAACATTGCTGTCACTCTGCTGCCTGAGTTGACGAGCTGAGCTGATTTAGGGCTTTTTTAAAGCTATGATTGGTCTGCCAACACAGATTTGTGTTGTCATGCTGAGGGCCCTTCTAATAGCCCAGAGGTAGCAGGTGGCTGCTGACTTACAGAGGCTTGCATCTATTTTATTATTTGTTGGCTCTTTTATCCCTGACAGATTCAAACACAAATAAATTCAATCAAGAACCTCTACCTTTCCATGATTCCATTTGGTACCTGTAGCTAGCTGCAGCACGTTTCTGAAATAGCATGACATTCCAGCCCCAGTGACGTGGCTGGAAGTAAACAAGATGTTTTATATCCTGAGCGGTGATGGCTGGGCATCTGAACTAAGGAAGAAAAGAAATACAAGTTTCTTATGGAGCTCACTATGGGGAAAAAGAGCGCACTTGAAGACAGAAGCCCTAGCTAAATTTTCCTTGAAAGTCAAAAGGTGAAAAATAAAAAAACAAGTATTGCTTTGAATAAGAGTTGAGCCAAGGTATTTTGAAAACTGTACCTAAAATCGTGAAGTGCAGTGGAGAAGAATATAATGACTTGATAACAAAGTGGTCACACTTTAAGCTCCCTAGTTTCTATGTTCTTCACAATGTGCAGGCTGAAAGTGGATTTCAATCACTCTTGCATTAGTAAGAGATCGTCAGCCCCATCTGTGGTGAAAAGCTGATACCCACAAGTATACTGTGCGATGTGATCCAAGGGAGCTGGAAAGTGTTACCATTTGCTAAGTCTGAGTCAGTCTCTTGAGTATCCATGCCTCAGGTCTTTTGGTGAGTGCTGTACATCTCTGAGGCTCAAGTTACTCTGTCACAGGCTGTCCCACACACAACCTGAGGACTGCTGAAAACTAAAGCTCCTTTAAAAGGTAGGTGGGAAGCTGTCTGCTTTCATGCTACTTTAATTAACACCAGCAGCTCATTGTCATGAAGCACCTCCAGGACTGATTGAATGTGAAGGTTGGATTTTCTCAAGATCTGTATCACTTTTGCTCTGTAGAGGTAAATAGCCCTAAATAGGAAGAAAATATCATCATGTCCCTTTCACTAAGATTTTTGACAAGTCTGACAGTAGCTGTTGAATCAAGGTAAAGTTATCCCTCATCCCGTTTATGTTTCAGTTGAATTACAAGGTGATATATACATGAAGCAAAACACACCTTTCAAGAATTGTCTGCTCAGTCTAAGTGAGGCAATCGCTCTTTTACCATATGTCCGGGCTGAGAGGCTTTTAAGTCATTTTCCTGTTCTGGAAAGAGGCATTTCTGATGTAATGGTCTTGCTAACTTTAATCCAGGAAGCAGTATTACATATTCCTCTTCAGTTATTTGATCATATTGCTGAATTGCTCCTCTCTTCCTTCAACTGAAAGGAATGGTATATGGTACAAACCTAGAGGCTGAACCTTGGCACCCCTCGCCTGACCTTGCCCAGGTCTTCCTTTTTCTCCCTTCATTCCTCTGCAAAGAGCAGGAGTGATGTTACGACATTCAGATAGTTTCTCTACACTCTCCTGCTGCAGAAATCTTCACATTCCTCTCAAAGACATGTTCACCAGATCAGGAGAGATGGAAACAGAGCAAACCAGCAGAAGTAAAAAAATGTGTCAAAAGATAAAAACAAAGTTTTCCAGGTGAGCCAAAACAAAATACCTGGGGGACAAAAATTTTCTGTGCAGTGATGCTGACATTGGGATTCAATGGCAGAACTCCCCACAGTGTTTTTTTTCTTTCTCTCTTTCTTAGGAGTGTCCTCATACAAATGCCTATAGCATCTTAAAATTTAGCTGAAAGTTTCTTCTACTTTTTAGCTATTTGAAAACTCTCATCATGGTTTATATGAGTTTGTAGTAGTAAACATAACTTTAAGACTTCATACCTCTGATCTTTTGCCATATTATTTTTCTATAAATATTTTTCTTAATTTGAGATGACTGCCAAGTTTTTTCTACCTACAAAAATTCACACTGTGATGTCTTGCCATGAAGCTCATGAGTCACCACTTCTCCATGCTATCAAACCTTACTGCATCAAAAATAAATTTTCATATAATTCTGAATTAAACAATAGAAAATGCTGGACAAACATTTTAGGACCTGCAAATTACAAATTTGAGTACCTTTTTTGTTTTTGCTCTTAGTGGTCTGAGCTATCAGGTACAGCCAGTTAAAGGCTTCAGGTAATTTCACCACTGACAAAGGCCTAGGAATAGCAGGAGTACACTGCCTATACTCCCCAGAGTAATCTAAAATTCTTTAAATCTAAATATAGCCCTGAATAGTGAGGAAGAGCAATGAGTGTTGGAAAAGAAAATAACTGGATTTTGTGCCACTTCTTCTAGACATGGAAGGTCTTTTTCCAATTTAGCTTTTTTAACCTGTTTCTCAAAAAAAAAAAAAAAAGGCACAAGCAAATCAAAACCAAAACCAACAACAAACAAACAAACAAAAAAACAAGGCATATATATTTGGTGATTTAGTGCAGCTAGGCAGACATACATGAATAAAAATGACCAATATACAGGGTACTGGGATTTCAGTGGTTAAAAAGAGAAGACTCAGAATGGACATGCTAAAACCTGCCTTGAAGAAAGAAAAAGCCTTTTCTTCTTGTTCACAATGAGGAAAACATGAATCAAATATATATATGTATATATATAAATTAGAAAGATTTAATTTGGTCAACAGTAGGGGTTAAAAAAAGAAATTAAATGAGATATTGTTGGTACAGAATACCTTAAAAATATTTAGAATACTTTAGGAACAAATAAAACCAAGTGTGTCAGTACAGAAAAGGTTAAACTAATAAAACTAACTTGCAGTAAACACAGTTGTGCTATTATTTCTGTTCTATTTAGTCTTCTAACATTTCAGGTATTTTGTATGTACACATTTAGCTACAAAGTGCTGCTGAAGAGAAAAGGGGAGAAGAGGTTGCTATTTCAGCTATACTTGATTCAAGTGGCTTGGATTTAAGTTCCTGGACTTGGGTTGCTTTGGCTTATTGACTTTGTGCTTGCGATTTGCATCAGCAAAAAGGAGGTGGTAAATCTGTATCTCACAGAAGCAGAATGCACATTAAATCTCACCAGAATTTTGCGAGTCTGCTAGATGCCAGCACAAAAAATGTCTTGGAGGGTCTAGAAATAAAGTATCTAACAAACGAGTCATATCTTTGACTTTCATAGTACTCTCTCTGTTTATCCCAAGTAAAGAATTTAACCTAATTAATTTGTTTAATGTTTCCAAACACATCTTGGAAAATTTTTTTTCTGCTATAAAATGAATGCAGTTTGCATATCAGTCACTTCCAATAGAATAAAATGACACAGATATCCTCCATATATGTCCATAGAAAAGTGTATTTGATGTCTGTGTGTGATGAGCGAGTTTCTGAATCCTCATCCTGTAACAAATTCAAATGCAATGTTCTATTTTTTTAATTATTTTTTTACATTACAGGTGAATACTTAGGGTTCCAACCACAAATACTTGCACTACAATGTGTAGGAGAGATGAATTTTATGGATAGACTGTATAAGAAATACTTCTGTGTATAATCATGTCTTCAGAGGCATTTTTTTCTGGTTCCTTTGTAATGGAAAAAGTTAATACACTAATGTTGTATCAGGAACTTTAGCCTCTAAAGCACATTTTATTTGATGTAATAGGATAAATTACATCACTGGAGGAAATTTCCACCTTCCTAAGGAAAGATTGCTTGGAAGGTTTTCTTATGACATGCTGCACATCTTCCCTGGTATATAGAAATATCCCTGAAACTGAATTCAATGCTACAAGTCCATTTCAAATTTAAAAGAATATGTAGTATATAGATCCTCCATATGTTAACGCATACAGGTTACACCTTTCCCTATACTGACTGCTATGTCTGCAAAGAAACTTTCCAAAAGATAAATCTGTCTGTACATGTAGAGGAGATGAAAAGGCACTCTTTGCACTTGCAAAGACTCCATTTAGTCTGTTTACATACAAACTTTGGTACTTTGGCCTAACCAAATAGTAGTTGTGGAAGTCCGGTGGCTCTGAAGTTTCCACACAAGTTTGCCACTTCTGATATTATAAAGTTGAAAAGTGAATTACTCTTAAAAAATCACTGCTTGTGTTGAAAATACAGTTTTCAGGTTGTTCAGTAGAAAAGCCAGAAGCTATGAGTCAGGCAGTGTGTGCAAAGTTTTAATTTCTCTAATAAGGCATCGTAATGGCCCATGATTGTTTTTACATGCCACCTTACTGTGCTCTTTGAATAGATTTTCTGTCAAATTTTCTTTTAGTCCTCATATATTACATTTGTATTGACCCTGGGCCCTTTCAAAATATTATGTTAGGGAAATGCTGAAGTGTTTCACTAAAAGTGTTCAAAGCCATTTATAGCCTTCCAGTAAACATGTAGTTATTATTCTCTCTGTAAGAGGTATTATATGGTAGTTTGTGACTATGGATATGAATATTTTTACCTATATATATGTATGAATCTATAGTTGTAATCTTATATTTACATATCAACTCAGATATACACTGCAGGGGAACTGTAGAAATATAAGTACTTACTATTAGAAATATTATTATATATATACAAAAGCACACTAAGAGTTTACAGAAAAGTAGATAGATTAATTAGATCAAAATTAACCTCTGCACCCAATAGTTCTTACTCATTATAGAGTTTGCTTCTTGTTTAGAGATCATTAGATTTCCTTAATGAGTACAACAAAGACCCTATTTTTAGCGTCCATGAAAAATCGGGTGCTTATGAATATACTATTAGTTTTGTACCCTGAGGACTTACAGAGGACCCTAAGCTAACACCAAAACAATTTTTGGTCCATTTATTGTATACAGATGGGGGATGTGGTACTTCTGACATGGGGGTTAGTCTGAACGGACAGAATTACAGGGAACCTTCAGGGATGTGTTGACCGAACATCCCTACCATGAGCGTATATGTCATAAAAGCCCTTTTATTAGATCCATCTTAGAACTTCTGCGATCTGCTCCACTTCCCTCCGGTAAGTCTTCAAGGTCTTCTATTCTTCTGAGGTTAGGAAGCGCTTCCTAATTTTCATGCAAAATTTATGCATGAACACTTTGTACTTGTTTATGCTTATGCGCATATTAGCTTTTAGCTCAAATAGTTCTTCACCTTTCCCTGGCTGCTTTTATCCTGATGTGGTTATTGACTCGAGTCACATTCTATCCCGGTCCTTGTTTTGCTAGGTTAAGAAAACTTTAAGTTTGCAGTCCCTTCTAAAGACATATCTTACCTTCCTCTAGTCACAATAAATTGCTCTTTTCCAAACTGACTTTGGTTTGAATTCTATTTCAATGTGCTTTGCTCCAGAATGTAGGACCAGAATTGTGCATAGTGTTTGGAGAGTGTCGTGGTCTCCTCCATTGATGAAGATATTTTTCTGTTTCTTGCCTGGAAGTGAAGTCCTTAATTAGTTTTTAGCACAAGGGTTCCTCACTGGCCTTTTCAAACACTAATAAGGAACACGTTTTACTTCCTGTGTTCAACATATGTAGCCTCAGATACAAAATAAGCTCAGATGCTTTATATGCTTATTGGTGTGGTTGGTGATTGGAAAGAAGGGGAAGCTAATGTGTGTTTCCACCTGCATATGTTAAATGATTTAATGACATTCATTACATTGTGAAACAAAGGTGAAACATGAACTGCTAATTTCGAGTATGAACAATAAAGGTACAGACTGATGACTGGTGGAAATGCATAACTAATTGCAGTGTGTCCAGAGCTGGTAATGGAATGGAGCAGAGAGCTATGACAAGATCATGCAGTTGTATAAAATAACAGTTGCACAAGTAGGAGCTTTTAAACCCTTTCAAATCAACACGAATACCAATACAAATATCAATACAAATACAAATATAAACACATGACTCAGGCCAACATTTTCTGTTTGAATGATTTTAATCAGAAAGGGAAAATTTTGTGTTAATGATACTTTGGTGGAAACTTTGCTTCTTAATTTTCTGTTGTGCAATGAAAAACAAAACCTAGGGAGGAGGGAAATTCTGCTGGTGTTTCCCTGTTTGTACCCTAATCCCTCTTCCCACCTTTTTTAGAAGACACAAAGTAGAAAATAAAGGAGAAAAAATTAAAGTGAAAAATATATCTACTTTTTCTCCAGTGTTTTTTTTTTAATTAGAAAATTAACTTGTATTTTAGTGAGAAATTTTAATCTCTGTTCATCTAAAAAGACACCATAAAACAAAATAATGGATAATGAATAATGAAATAATGTATTCCCTTTTATTTTCTTGAGCATTTATCTGCTCAGTTTTCCACACCTATACATCTCTTAAATCCGTGGAGTATAAAGTCTGACTACTTCCTGCTTCTCTGAAAAACAAATCAATGAAGGAAACAAATACACATAAATAAAAACCATAAAATGTTTCTGGACTTGGACTAAGATTTTTGACCTTCAGGTTAATCTTTGATTTGTGTTACTGATGAGCCAGAAGGCCAGGTCCAGTTTGTGCTGTGAATTGTATAAACACAATCCAAGACATCCTATTTGAGTAAATCAGCTGGCTAACTGTAAGAAAACAGACATAGGGTACCTGCAGGCTGGAATAGAGGAGGAAGGTAGGTGTACTGGAAGCAAAGAAAAAGTGAGGCAATCCTGGTCAATGTGAAAGGAGAAGGGAGTTTCACCACTGAGAAGAGTTTTTATAGGCATCAAAAGAAATTACTAAGGTTGAAACTGCAGAAGCACGATCAAGTGATTGTTTTAGGAAACAGTAAGCAACAAAGATTAGCACAGAACAGTGTAAAAACATATTTTCTAGAATACGTAGGAATGCCAAGCAGAGATGGGATGTGACATTTCAGTAATAAACAAGAAAGACTGAGCAGATGCAGACTCCAACCTTGGGTGTAAAAATAGATAATTTAAATTTCGTGTGATAGAAGCAGAATTAATAGAAAGATGCATAGAGAGGACTATCATTATCAAAGCAATGAACTATGAAAATGATATTTTGCCGAAGCATTTTGAATATGAGTAGAACCTGAATTGAAAGCTTTATTAGTGTAGCTGTACAGGAAATGATACACCTTGTGATTGAATATAGAAGATGTACTGAAACTTTGCTGTAGCTTGAATCTGGAGTCAATTACATCATTCAGGTTTAAGTCTTGCCTGACCAGGGCTTTCAATGATGTTCAGAGAAAATTTGAAAAGAGAAAAAGGAAAGAACTAATTGGAGAGGAAAAAAAAAAGTGAAACTTAATTTTTTCCACCTTGAACTTACATTTTAAAAAGTCATCTCACTACTCAGGGAGACAGGAGAAGATTTTGTTCAAGCAGGATGGATCAAATCTTCAGAGCAGAGATAGATCTGCAAATGGTGATCTGTGTAAAAGTGAAATGAAAAATAGTGTTTTTGGACTGTTTCATCTAGTGTTCTGGAATAGATCAAAAGAAGAAAATCAATTTGTGGTGTCTGGGGCATGTCCCTGAAGAAAGGCCAAAGGAGAAATAAAAATAGATGTATATGAAAATCTGGGTTAGTTTTTCTGGAAATTTCATCCTCCGAATGAAATCTGTAGGTGCACAAATGCCTGACTGATGGCAAAAGCATAATCAAAATAGGATAAATAAAATAGGATAAATAAAATAAATAAAATATCTGGATCATGCTTGTTGTCAAACAAGCCCATATATCTGTTTTCAAAATATTTCATAATGTTTCATAATGTTTTCATGAGACAAATGCCATGGAAGGAGAATGAACGTACTCACAAATGGGAGATTATATATTGGAAAGCGGTGTTCTAAAAATATTTTTTCAAGGCACAATGGAATATTAAATGCATGCAAAGTCTTTGAGTTGAGTTGTGGCAAGTAGGGCTAATGATATTTTGTGTTCTACTAAACATATATCACTGATAAGACCTGTACCATGATTTTTCTGAAGTTTTGGTACCTACATTTCTAAAAAATATTGATAGAATGAAATTGATATAACATACTCCTTGTAAATCTTCTCCAAAATGAGGACAGGAAATGACATTCCACAATGCTTTTTTTTTTTTTCAAAATAGCTAAAAATTAAAATATATTTGATTTTATGTTAATTTTGTCCCTTCTTTGCCTTTAGGGTTGGATTAGATGACTGCTTGATTCCTTTCCAACTTAACTCACTCTAAGACCCTATGATAATGGCATTTTCATAAAATAATAGGAGCAAAGGGCATAACACAGCTGTTTGACACATTCAGAAAAGAAGTGACATGTTTTTCACATAAACAGAACTAGTAATCAGACAAAAAGATTATAAACGCTTGAAAGAGATGTACTGGATTCTCCTTTCGATACTTTGATTTCGAAGGTGCATGTCTTGTGGATGATGTGCTTTAGCTAAACACAGGCTTTTCTTCAGTCATACACAAGTGACTGGTCTCCATACAAAGCTAAGTAGATGAAATGCAATGTCCTGTGGTTTGGAGTGAGTCAAAGTAGGTGAAGCAGTTGTTTCTTTTGGCCTTTCACTCTAGGAATCATATCAATCTTGTTCAGAGCCTGGTTTTTGGTAAGTTGTTTCTTCCTTGTAACAGTTTCATGTTCTCCATCTGATCTAAGCCAATTCTCTATGAAGCGACAGATTTCCCAAGGGAAATATCACAGTTTCATGATTTTATTTGATGACACTAACTTGGCCTTTAATTTTTGACCAAAAGTAAGTTTAGAAGCAAGCGCGACACAGGCAATGGTATGTGAAAGAACAACTTTCTGATCTCTCACGTTTAAAGTTATTTCTTGATACATACTGGAGTCACACACTATCTAATCCTTTCTTTCCACAGACAACTGAAGATGCAAAGAAAAGACTATACAGATTATTTATTTTTTATCATTTTGTTTTTGTTTGCATTCTTTTTTAAGAAAAAAAGAAAGATTCAAAATAAAATATTGGTGTCTCAGTTAAATACTCAGGTTTAGGGGTTCTGATCTGCCTATGGAATTAGAACTCCTGTTTCCTATTAATTTTAAAGCAAATAGTGAGCTCAGTTTCAATTTTTAAGAAACATTGTATTTTAATCAGAGCATCCAAATATCACCTCTCTTGGATAGCTTCCTCAAATATAACCAGTGTCTTCCTTGCTCATTCTTTTGATTTTTTGCACGATGGCCTGCTAATATGCTAAATACCTTCATCATTGCCCTAGCTTCCTTGAGTCTAGATAATAACTAACTGACTGATAATACTCATTGGGGTTCAAGAAGTTTTTAAATAGTGACATTTAAAGGAATCTCTTTTTTGCAAAATAACCAAAACCAGCTCTAGGTGTTAACAAGCTGCTCTTTAGAACCAGAATCTTAGGGAATTATAGGCGTAAAACGATTAACTGGATGATCCTTGATCCTTGACATGAGCTGCCATGCACAGCCCAGTCATTGCCTGCTCATCTTCCTGCAAAACCACACTCTTAAGAAGATTACACTACACAAATAACAATCAGCTTGGATAGAGGACAAACCAGGATAGAGTCCATTAAACCTTTCACATCATTACAAGCCTCATTGTTTTGCAGATGAGCAACATAAAGTAGAACATGTGCATGAGGCCTCTTACAGACTCTCTGGATAACAGGGATTTCAACTATCTGAACCTAGTTAATTGCTGGTAAATGAATAAATAACCTTGAGATAATCCTTCCCTTTTGCCGGAAAGGTGCCCTGTTTAAATACCAGATAATGAAAAAATGTCCAGATTTCCTTTATCGTATTTTTGGGTGTCTGTTTTCTGTGTATCTTCTGTAATTGCTATGGTCACTGCTTTTTGCCATCTGCTCACATCAGAAGGTGAAACTGGCATTTTGCAGGGAGTCTTATTAAGAAGGGTGGGGGGAGGAAATAAAAAAATATTTTAAGTAGTCTTCATGCAGTATCTGCTTTAAGGCACAGTCCACCTCTGGAAAAGATATTTTTCATGGGGACCTGGAGTTCTGAAATTATCAATTTCCGTGGCTGTATGTCACAACAAGTGGATAAAAGGTGATTTATTAAAAATTTAACTGGCTGGTTTATCTTCGTAATGTGCTCCTACAAAGGCTATTTTTCATTTTCTGTACTGGGTGACTGTTGATCATATTTCATTTATTAATATTCAATATTAATTTTAATGTGATTTTCCCCCCAATATTTTTTTCTTCAGATGTCAAAATGCTGACTTGTTTATTCGATTTTTGAGCTAATGCAATAACAGCAGAGCTCTCTAATTTTAGATCAGAACATCAGTACACTGGTCTTTAGGGTGTCTCATTTAATGATAAGGTGCATACATGCAACTAATAGCTTGCTCAGCCAATTCTAGCTTAGTACTAGAATTCCTTCTTAAAGTAAAAGGCAGAAAAGGCAATATTAATCTATTTGGACATCCGAGAATAACCTTTAAGCTCAGATTCAAATCTATGTTGATATTCTAGCAAAGTTTTATATATTTTTCCACTTTGCGGAACTAAGCAACTAAAATCAATCAAGAATCAACGGATTCTTGATGTGCTATGATATGGAGGATATTGATATCTATTACTTTTCATTTATCTGATCGCATAGAGTTCTTGATTTACTAGCTTTCTTTTACATGTATATGTCAATCTGTTATACTAGTAATGATCCTAATTAGTAATTTTTACTCATATCTTGCATTTACATATCCCTCTTTCCTGAAACATCCCAAAATATTGGGTGGTTTGAATGAAGATGCTCCCAGTTTGGATTTCAGATTCTTTTAATGCAGCTGTCCGAGTTTGAAAGGACTACAAATAATCTCCAAGAGCTGTAGTGGTGACTCCCTGATTCGAGATTCAGGATCGTGCACTTCCTATGAACTAAAAGAGATGCAAATGAGGTTCACTTTTTTGTGTATGTTTAACCAAATGGGAAACAGAAAGTCTCACACCAAGCATGCATATGAAATTCTTCACTGGTGGGGGAGTTTTACATACCCACTGACTATTCTACCTTACTTATTTAGCCTAAATTCCAGGAGGTAGTGGTGGGTGAAAGTGAAAAGGTTGACTGGTTTAGTTAAGATTTGCTAACTTAGTAATGATGTCAGTGATGCCTATAACCAAAGCAAGCAGTACACCCTAGAATCTATGGAGATGACTTTCAAAATAAAATAATAATAGTAAAAGGATCTCTCATGTGACTTCTCCCACCTTTCAATTCTGCCTGAATGGAACTGTTGAAAGAAGAGCACCTTTCTGCAATGGTATTAAAAACAGAAGATAATCTTACATCTTTTTTTTTCTTTTTCCTTTTTTTTTTTTGTTCTATGTTAATTCAGACTAAGAAAAATTAAAAAGAGAGTAGAAAAAAATACAGAAGCTAAAAAATAATATTATGTGAACTTGTGACTTTCAAAATGAGTTCTAGGGTGGATTATTCATCACAGGTCACATATCTACAAGAGTGAGAGATTTGTTTTTTCCATGAAGAATGGGGGCCCTGTAAAGCAAAGAAATAACAGCCCTTACAGCATGAACACATCTACAGCTTGGATGTGTCTGGAGGAAAATATCTTAGGTATGCAGATAGGTAGAAAGCAGTTGGCTCAATTTATTTCTCCTCTGACATTTCTCATAAATCCATTTAATTCCCTCCCTGTACTCTGAAAGAAAGGTAACATCCTTTCATGGTTCTAATCACAAACCATTCTCCTCTTCTCATAGAACTATTCAATTATTTTCCATCAATCTTTCTGGATCTGTTCACTTTCTCCTACTACCTTCCTTTTGCACAATTCAGTGAGTGGGTAAACTGCTTATAAAAATCCTGAGATTAGAAATGAAAGGCTATTGCAGTTTATTGGTCAAAACCAAGCAGAATTACTCTCTGAGGAGTTGAGGGAAGCTTGCTTGGAATCTGTCTGTATTTTACTTGGATCCTTTGGGTCCCATTAGTCCCTCAGTTTCATTATCCTAAGCACCAATTCATTTCACTTACTCTCACCTTTCCCCATGGCCACGTTACTTACAATACCATGATGCAATGATTTCATTACTCTGTTATTCTCTATAAACTTTATTGACACAATAAATAAAATTCAATTTTCTGATGTGTTTGCAACAATAACTATACCCTTACTACATACTGATTACATACTGATATAAAATTCATGCCCATCATACAAATAATTTCTATGAAAGCAAGCCCTAGCAATAAAATAAATAACTTGATCATATCACAAATAATTCCATAATAAATACCTCTCCCACTGTATATCAATCACATATTGGTTTAGTTAGGAATAATCACTTTCACTCCTATGATCATTCATATCTCATTGGGCAGTTGATACTCTTTCTAAGTTAGATACAGTGTTTATGATGCTGAATACTTCAGACAGCAGTGTGCCTTTCCAATTGTGTTTTTAAGCCAGTAGTTCAGCTTAGGTAAACTGATTTTCACTATATATTGTCTTGAGGTTTCTAAATACACTTGCATAATAACTCAGAATTATGCGCTGCCCATATAAGGGGCTTCCACCTGGCCTCTCAAGTGCTTGCTTTACATTTGTTATTTTCCATGAGTGACTGTATTTATTATCTAAATATCCACTGTTACTCCCATATCAGTTAAGAAATGGTAATGCATGCACACATTACAAACGCAAGTTAAACCAGAGTGTTTTGAGGGAATTTGAAGGTTTCAGAGGAGAAGAGAGGTTTGCTGGATGCTGATCAGTTAGTGAAAGATTAGAATGTCTCACTCTGCTTTTGGTGAGTGTATATTTGCAAGTCTTTATGCAGTTAATATCTGATGATTTTGGCCTCCTTCTGTGCATTTATTAGAGTTGGACATTTTTATAAGTGGGCTTTTACATTTGCTTTTTTTTTTTTTTTAGATTTCTTTCATGTTTAATACAATAAAAGCTGTAATCCCCATTCAGCGCCAGGTTCAAAGAGGATGCAGAAAGTTTGGTTTGGTTCCTCCACCAGGGAGACAGCAGCTACTCTGTTCATTAGATGGTCTCTGAATAACTTGATAGGATTCAAAGCCCACTCTTGCTTAAACTGGGTCTTGCAGTGTCCTGGATTGAGTTAGAACAGAACTAATTCTATTCAGTGAGTTTACTTTTCAGCTCGGTCCCTTTTCAGTGATGGCACTTTCTGAAGTTAAAGGCATATTTTTGCAGACAGGGTCTGCTTCTAGATGTGACAATGCTTGAGTTTTACAGTTACTGCCAGGGATTGGGGTGCAGAAAGGCTCTTGCTTATACTTGCTCCTGTGCAGACCAAGGTCACTGCTAAATCCTGGGTGGGTACCATGCTGGGGGTGCAGTAAGTCAGAGGCTGCACCTGGGGGGAGGAGCGGACAGGACAGGTGACCCTGCACTGACCAACAAGGTGTTCCATCCCATATACAACATATTCAGTACAAAGCTGAGAGATCATGAGGATCTTGCTCTCTTGCCTCTTCTTCAATGGCTGGTGTCCAAGGAGGACTGTCCATTCTGCCTTCGATCCCAATCCATGCATTCTTGAATCAACTTCCAGAAATCAGCTCCTGAATCCACTTCCCATCTGCTGAAGAGCCCAGCCTGGGCCTTCCCCAGTGTCTGCCCAAAACATGATGTGCCCACCCGCACGTGATGTGGTCGCCATCAGGGTGGTTGGGTTTGGTATTGGCATTGTATATGTTTCCTTTTATTATTGTTATTCTCATTAAAGCAGCTTTAATTTTCTTTTCCAATCTGTAAGTCTCTCTGCCTTACTCCTTTTCTCTTTCCTCTCTTTGGGAATAGGGGGGAAGGTGGGTGGGGTGGTAATAGAGAGCTTCTGTCATTCATCTAGTGGCTGGCCCAGCTGTAACCCTTGACATACAGGTACAATTTAGTCCTCTCAGAAGTGAATGATGGTATGTTTGTAGGAAAAAAATAAATTAAAAATGAAATATACAAACTTTGTATTTTTACTTTCTCAAAAACTTGAGTCTACCTAACTGATATTGGTTAGTAGTTCTTTGTGTCTTGTTTCTAATGTGAAAATGAGAATAAATATGAGGATATTTCTCTTCCCGCACAAGATAATGCTCTTCCCATACAGGATTATGTATAAACACTATAATCAAGTTTATGCTGACAAGTACCATCCAAAGACTTCATGCAAATCAAATTCCCACTGATTTTTGGAATTGAGAAACACGATGGAGGAAATGAAAGATATGTGGAAATGGGAGAAGATAATAGGTTTCATCACTGGTGGGAGTTCCCAGGCTACCAATACAGTAACCAAAAGCATCTCTTCCTTCTTTGTTACAATATATTCCATTGTCTCTTCTGTGTTTTAAAAGTTAAAAACTCCTCAAGTGGCCTAAACTACTACTTGTCCAGACAGCAAACTCATCTATAGACAACCACTGAAGTACAGCCATGTGTCATCAAAAATAGGTTGCCCTGTGTTGAAATTGAAGAGAGAGACAGATGGCATGTAAAGCCAGAGCTGTGTAAATTTTCTGTCCTGTGACAGATTTTGAAGGTGGGCTTTTTCTATATCAGTTTGGGATAGAAAGTAAAAATCTAGTAATATATAAAAAGGATAACATAGAGGAAAAAATAAGTGAGATAATTTTTTTATTTCTTAGTACTGAAACATTTTATTTCAAAGACTTTTTTTTATTTTTGAAGGTTTTATTATGAGTTAAACAGAAACTTTCAAAACAAGAATATATTTTGTATCAAAATGCAGAAGTTTTTGGTTGTAAAATATTGAAACAAATTCTTTGATATTTGGAATCCTTTTTTTCAGATATGTTCTGTATTTCGGAGAATTGTAAAATCAAACATTCACCTGATACAATTTTGGTTTTGTTAAATAAATACTTTGTATGAGGAAAATATATTTTTAAAAAAATCTTTTCTTGATCAACTTCCTCCACTGTATGAACAAAAGATTTTTACAAAACCATCCATAATTTTATTCTATATCTGACCTTTTGATTTAGCAACTATCTCAGCTCAATTCTCCATAAAACTTCAGAGAATGCAATTTTTAATACTCTTTACAGGCTTACATTTTCTTGCAGTGAATGCATTTAGAACGCTAAAAATTCACAACACCCATCTCATTAATGTTCATTTGTTACTGTCACTCTCTGTAGTTTTGCTCATGTCTTTCTATGACATAATGTAGCTTTAAAGATGTAATCTTATCTGATAAAAAAAGATTACCTCCATAAATCTTGTTAGACCCAAAGGAAATTTTCTTTGCCTCTAAGAAACACTGGACTAATCAGTTAAACCAAGTATTTTGACAAACCTAAGTGTTAGGAAATTTTGTCCAATGGCTGGTTGCATGTTTTCTTTACGATGGAAAATGGCAAGATGTTATTAAGTGCAAATTTTAACACTGGAGCTAGGTATACTTGAAGTATGTTCAGACATGATTTTGAATTATATATACCAGAAAAAGACATTAAGTTTTATTGCCTTCTGAACTCCTGACTGTTTGAATTCCTATGATGCCCTAAACTTGACCTTTATTTCATTAGTTCATCCTATGGTTTTGTGAAAATTATAGAAATGCTAGAACAAGGAAGTAAAATAATCAAAGTCCTCCTTCTCCTTCAAAGAAGTGGAAAAATTAATTTGTTAAAATCTTACCTTGAAAAGCTATGCTACCTCACCTCTGTAAAGGAAGAAGGAATCAAACCTGAGTCCACATTTCCATAATTCACATTCTTCCTTTAACCTGAAGTTTTAAAACATCCATTACAGTGTCAGTATATGATTTACTATTTGTAGTATCATTGACTTTTCCAATGGCAACAGCAAAACACAGCAAATCATCCTAATGACATTCTGCAGAAACCAATTAGGAAATTAGGACAGGCGTTAATCTACTCTAACACTCAAGCAGGACTCACTTATCAGTCTTTATCAGCTTGGGGTTTGACTAACAACAAGAACAAATATTTATTGAGATCGCACTGGGTAGTAATTCCAAATACGGCATTAATGTATCTAACTTGCTATTATCACAGCTGATCTAGAGTAAGCTGAGGTATAGTGTTTGGGTTTAGGGGTTTTTTTTACAATTTTGATGTCTTGTTCTCTTTTTGATGACTGTGAAGAAAGAGTAGAGTAGAACTGACTGCACTAAGCCACTTGAAAAAAACTGTTCCTGAAGTAAAACACCTTTTCTTCTGATACTATCCCAAAGGGTAATGTATGTGAAGTGCCATGTACTGTGTTCATAACCAACACAGAAAAAAACCTACAAATATTCTACTTCTGAGCTCGAGGTGTGAACTAAGAAAACAAAGGCAACAGGTGATGAAAAAGAGCACAAGGAGGCATCGCAAATAAGCATATTAATTACAAGATAAAATCGTTTTAATATTAGGTTTATGAAATAAGGATCAGGTGCATTTATACTAAAGATCAAATAATGACAGCATCATCTTGTAAGAATTAGCTTCAGGGCTAACCTCTTCTCTTCCTCTTCTCTTCTCTTCCTCTTCTCTTCTCTTCTCTTCTTCCTCTTCTCTTCCTCTTCTCTTCCTCTTCTCTTCCTCTTCTCTTCCTCTTCTCTTCCTCTTCTCTTCCTCTTCTCTTCCTCTTCTCTTCCTCTTCTCTTCCTCTTCTCTTCCTCTTCTCTTCCTCTTCTCTTCCTCTTCTCTTCCTCTTCTCTTCCTCTTCTCTTCCTCTTCTCTTCCTCTTCTCTTCCTCTTCTCTTCCTCTTCTCTTCCTCTTCTCTTCCTCTTCTCTTCCTCTTCTCTTCCTCTTCTCTTCCTCTTCTCTTCCTCTTCTCTTCCTCTTCTCTTCCTCTTCTCTTCCTCTTCTCTTCCTCTTCTCTTCCTCTTCTCTTCCTCTTCTCTTCCTCTTCTCTTCCTCTTCTCTTCCTCTTCTCTTCCTCTTCTCTTCCTCTTCTCTTCCTCTTCTCTTCCTCTTCTCTTCCTCTTCTCTTCCTCTTCTCTTCCTCTTCTCTTCCTCTTCTCTTCTCTTTTTTCTAAAAACCCATTAGGATTTACTTAATTTACATAGCATACAAAATGATGGAAAAAATTCTTCAAAGTAGTGGGAACTGATATAGAAAGAAGTAAAACAAACCGTGCAAACAAGCAGTTTTTCATGAAAATATCTCAAATTAAACAGATTATAGTTTTATATCCTTTAATTTTCTAGAAACTAAAATAAAATTGTATATATTTCATGAATTTCCAACAGAGTGTGCAAAAAGTCTCAAAAAAAGTTAGATCCGGAAGAAAATGTGCTAGAATCCCTCTTATACATTTGTGTGAACCACTTAATAGAGATTTATCACTGCTTAACCTATGAGCATGAGAGGAACGGATGAAGCCTTGACACAACTGTGTTCACATATGCTCACATGATGTAGCAGGGCTGTAGGCTCCTAATGATCCAGGCCACTAACAAATTTGTAGGACTGTTTAGCAGGCAGGAATAGTGGCACTAATGACTTTGCTCTGCAGTTGTTATTTTCACCTCACTTTAGTTGTCTGAAAGAATTACGTAGTCTAAAGTGGTGTACTTGTTGCTAGTGAAAAGAAATGGACAGTCCGTAGTTAGATCAAAAGGAATTAATGAATATCCAAAATGGTTTAAACAATAACAGATGAGTTACTAGTGGCAATATAGATGTGTTATCAGTTTGTGTGTTGCCAGTTACAAAAATTATTCTTAAACCCAAGTGTATGCTCAGGAGGTCAGAAATACTTGCAGACATGATCAAACTGCCTGAAATGTCTGATCCAGGCTACTTAAAAGCTAATGTGTCTTTTTTCCTGTGAGAAACAATGACTTTAGTATTAGCCTAAGAAGAAAACCTTAGAGGCACAAAACTTTCCAACACTTATTTGTGATTTCCTCCCATCTAGAGCCCCATCAAGAGCTACACACCAGCTTTTAAAGAAACAGTGGCTAAAATACGGAACGGACAGGTATTGTTGTCATCTTATTTTTTTCACTCTTCTTTAGTGGAGAGGTCCAGGACAGAGGGAAAAAATTGTTGGGTTTTTTGGTTGGTATGTTCGTCTGTTTCCATGAATGATAAACCTTTAGGATTAGAGATGCTTGCCAATGGTTGATTGAAACCCTTTCTCTTAAACCAACAGGTATGCAGTTATGTTGTTAGCTAGCTAAATAAGTTTTAAAAATAAACCTATGTTGTGTTAGGTGGCTAAATGATTCATGGACATTCAGACCATTGGGGGGACAGAAAGAGAAAGGGAAAAAAGGAAGGACTTAGACAACGAAAAGTTCAAGACTGAAATGGCTGACCTTTAGTTACCTTGCCTAACAGAGTCAGAGCTGTAAGCTAGATGCCTGCGCTGGATGAACAGAGAATTCTAAGTATTTAACCACAAGATACATGAAATCAAATGCTATGAACAAAGAACTAAGTAAACTACTAGGAAGAGTTAATCATCTAAGCGTATTTTAATGTCCACCCGCTGAAGGTTATGTGTATTAGCATAGTATATAACCCAGCATCAGTGCTGTTTGCTATCTTCATGAATGACATAGCAGAATTGAGTGCACTCTCAAAAGTTTGCAGATGACATCAAGCTATGAGGTGCAGTTGACATGCCCAAGGGATAGGATGCAATGCAGAGAGACCCAGATGAGCTGGAGAAGTGGGCCTCATGAGATTCAACAAGGCCAACTGCAAGGTCCTGCACCTGGGTTGGTTGAATCCTTAGTATCAATACAGACTGGGGCATGATTGATATGACTGAGAGCAGTCCTGTGGAGGACTTGGGAGTACTGGTGGGTGAAAGGCTGGACATGAGTAGCCTCGCAGCTCAGAAAGCCAGCCATATCCTGGGCTTCATCAAAAGCATGGTCAGCATGTGGAGGGAGGTGATTCTGTTGCTTTATTCCACTCTAGTGAGACCTCACCTGGAGTACAGTGTCAAGCTCTGGAGTCCTCAGCACAAGAAGGACATGAACCTGTTGGAGCGGATCTGGAGGAGGGCCACAAAAATGATCAGAGAGCCAGAGCACCACTGCTATAAGGACAGGCTGTGAGAGCTGGCGTTTTCAGCCTGGAGAAGACAAGGCTCTGGGGACACCTTGTTGTGGCCTTCCAGTGCTTAAAGGGGACTTACAAGAAGGATGGGGACAGTCTTTTTAGCAAGGCTTGTGCTACAGAACAAGGGGTGATGGTTTTAAAGAGATGGGAGATTTAGACTAAGAAAGAAATAAGAAAGAAAACTTTTTCAATGAGGGTGGTGAAACACTGGCACAGGTTGCCCAGAGAGATGGTAGATGCCCCATCCCTGGAAACATTCAATGTCAGGTTGGACAGGGCTCTGAGCATCCTGATCTAGTTGAAGAGGTTCCTGCCCACTGCAGGGGGGTTGGACTAGGTGACCTTTGAAGGTCCCTTCCAACCCAAAGCATTCTATGATTCTATGAATCCCCTTGTAATCAATGAGCAGAAATAATAATTCTAAAGGAGCAATTCAACCGGCCTTTTTTAGGTAACTACTTTAGAAAGGGAGGAACTCTATCTTAGAAATGCTTATTTCTTCCAACATGTCTAAAGGGGATGGGGGTCAAAAGAAAAGCTAGTCAGATGAACTTGATTAAGGTGGAATATTTTATCTTAATAGTGTTCCACTTTATTTCCAGCTGGCATTGAAGATGCCATAATTCATTGGCTCGTGTATTATTGCTTTCTGTTTCTTTTTTAATTGTCTTTCTACGGAAGTTCTTCAAAGGCCTCAAATTCTACCTCTGTTCGTGTTATATAGAACTTCAGTCTGGACGAGCCTAGATGTCACCAAACCTATTATAGACAATCTTCATGAGAAGCTGTCAAGTTTTGGTATTGTGTATTCTGAGAGGCACATTAAGGTTTAAACTCCTTGCAAAATAAAACAATCAACTTTTTACAGTGAGGATGGAGTGAGAAGTATTTTCAGGAACATATTTTGGGGGCTGGCCTTTTAAATTTTGCCTGAAACCTGTCTTGGGCACCACAGACCTTTTTGATCTCAGACCTCTTAAATGCATGGAGGAATGCTGAAAAGCTGACATGGAGTGGTTATGTAACACTTTATTTATTTTCATGTTAGTACTAATAAAATCATACCAAGTTTTCTATGTATTCTTTGCATTGAAGATTTGTCTTACCTATGAACAAGCTTTTCGTCATTGTGTGACGCAATTATACTGTGAATTCAGAGGGGAGACTTTTTTTCCAAGTTATAGAGTTGAATACAGTTTGAGGAAAAGAAAAACAAAAGCCCCAGAACTCCAAGGTATTAGCAGCATCTTCCACAACAAGCAATGGGCATAGTTTGCATATCAAATTGTTACTCTGGGTGCTTGCGGTAGCAGTTAGGTTATTCCTGTGGAATCATACAGAAGCGATTTTAGATTCATTGTCAGCGTATTGAGGTATAGACTTTGAAGACAATGAGAGAAATTAATATACAAATAATTTACATAAGAGAAGAAGGTTTTTGGCCTACATGACTTTGTATCCCTGACATTAGTTTGAAATTTCTGAGAACAGTGACTAAATAACAATATAAAATAGTAACTGGGAGGAATAAATTAGACACTGGACTCGGAGGGACATAAAAATAATTTGATTAATTTAGTAGGAAGTTTTAAGCCAGTTCTTCCTTTATCTTGGCTTGATTTGCCTACCCCTCATCTTAGCAAGGTGAAAACCATTTCAGTAAAATTTTGTATCACTTTAGTGCTGTAGGGATCATTGTCAAATCCAGCATTTCAAAATGGCTTTTATTATAATACGTGTTTTCTGACAGTAGCACCTAGATCCAAATCACACTCAGACTCTGTATCTCTCCTTCCCCCAGATTTTTACCACAATGAATTCTAGTTAAAGAAAATAAATTAGGAAATATGCATAAACCAAGTTTGCTGTAGAGAATAAACATTTTGGCCATAAACATTTGTTAACAGCTTCAGATGTGTCATATTTTCCTGTACCCATGAGAGGAGCTGACAAGCAGAAAGTATGTCCACCTAGATCTCTGATGAAGGTGCAGTAAGATAGACAAAATATGATACCATCAAGTTCCTAAGAAATGTCAAGTGCTTAGTGAAGAGAATGGAAAATATCAAACAGCCCTCCTAAACAGAGTTCTGAAATATCTTACATGACACCTCATCAAAAATGTAACATCAACCAACCTGCAGATAAAATAATATCTTTACACAAATTACTCAAAAATCCATTGAGCCATAATGTTTTTGCATGATAATTATATCTCTATGCGGGATGTATTTTAATTATCTGAAGATACAATGGGTTACATGCCTTTTTCTAACTGTGGGCGATATACTGTGCTTTACTATTAACTTCCTAAAGCCTTTTAATAGTGTATCTGACATTTGTTATGGGGGCAGTAAGTGTTCTGAAGCTGAAGAGACTTTTACATAGTTATGTCCACCCCCAATCCTGAAAGTAACAAGGAGAATGACGGTAGTAGATGGCAGAAAAAAATCAACCTGACTATTGTGAAAATCCTGATCACAGAAATGAGTTTTAAGTGTACTTGAGGAGGACTATGGCTATAGTGTGAATTTCTAGGTCACTTTTTGGCAGGGTTCGGTTCAGAACACACGCACCTGATGCTGGGAATATTCTGGCAATAAATTTCTTACAGGCTTCTTCTTCAGATATTATAATGCCTTTTGGCAAAGAAGAGCAGGAGAAGCAGTCACTAAAGCAGCTGACTTCCAACCAGATTCTAATTATTAAACATCTAAGACATTATAGGCAGTCAGAAAAATAGGGTAAAACATAAGCACTGTCATAAAGAAACTTATTCAGGAAAAAGGAAGACACACTTTGCGCTAGCTGGCATGGATGGATAATATTTCAATGTAATTAATTTTTTTAGTAATAGCAGAGGAATAGATTACATTGAGATTTTAATTCCAAATTAAGTAAAACTGCCCTTCAGAAACACTGGGTTGCAAAAGCTGTTTTTGTTAGTATGCTGAGATTTCTCTAAAATAGCTTTTCTATTCCTGATTTGCTCACTCTTTGAATAAAGAAACAAAACCATATTGTGTGACTATGTTCTCTCATGTCTTCTTATAACAAAGTACCAGCAAACTTCTGTCACTCAAATATGCTTGTTACATATAGCTGAATTTAAATTCTCGCATCCAGAAATTAACTTGTATCCTGTGTCACTGCCCCACTGAACAGCCTCCTTGATTTCAATTTGCATTTTTAAGTTGCAGTCTTATGTATGGTACATTCCCTGCTCTTAGAGAAGGATTCTTTGGGGGCTGTTTCATTTCCAGAGTTTATTTAAGAGAGATCTACCTCCCACCATTCCACTAATAATCTCATCTGCTTCAAAAAGGCTAAATAATTTTCGGAAGTGTTAGAAGCTATATTTTTATCAACAGCTTATGTCTTCTTGGCGCATTCGTGGTACAGCAATGTTGGCAGACCTCATGTTACAGAATCTCCTGGTCTGTCATGTATTAGAACTGTTCTCTGGGTATCCAAGCTCTTCAAATACTTGTAAGTGTCAGTCTCTCAAGTTTTAGTTCAGATTTAAATGCTAAGAGAACGTAAAGCATCAGAAAAAGCAGAGGTTAAAAAAAGCAGAGATGTTAAAAGTACTCATCCAGTCAGATACATGCAGTGCTTAAAGACATATATTAGACACACTAAACAGTTTGCTGATTCCAATTTCAGGCAATGGCAAATGTCTGAAAGCTATATTTAACCAAAAGAAGTAAAACCTAAGACCTGTTGACAGTTTTTGATAATGGTGGTAAGTACCATAGTATTTAAATAAATAGCCAGATGTTAAGGGTCGAGGGACCGATATACCTCGATGTACCTTAACGGAATCCCTCCGTCCTGATAGGAAGGGATTTAATAGGGAAAGGAAGAAATTCACACCTCGGTCTATTCGGATAGCTGAAACAAACTTTAATATATAGACCAGATGAATCATCAGAAGTTAAGCTTTATCTCACAATCACAATCGGTAAAATTTCAGCCATTTCTTGTTTAAATGGTTTGGATTTAATGGTTTGATAACCTTACCTACATTGCTTGAATTGTTATAAAGAAGAATAATAATTACTAGCAATGGGCCGGGTACAACTCATTTAAAGCATCAGACTTAGAAAGAGGAAAGAAGGTCTTGTGATAGCAGTGACATCTTAGAGCTTGGAAACCCTGAAGTATCCTAGCATTGACAAAATCTCCTTATGCTGCAATGATTTGCAAGGATAAGTACCCTGGAGTTGTTAAAGTATCTGGCCTCTAGAGCAGTGAGGACTGTGCAGGCAACACAGACTAATAGGCGTTGCACTTCATTCTTTGTTTTGTAGCACCTTAATGATTCTAACATGAAGAAGATAGACTTGAGGAGACCTGAGCTGAGATCTGCTGGCCTGGTAGGCAGCTTCGACAAAATCACATAATTTCCCATATTTCCATGTTTCTCCCTATATAATAATGGTCAATAATCCCACTTTTCTTTATAAACCATCCTGAAATTGTCTTGTGACCTATGTTATGTAAAGGTATTGTTGCTGTTATTAAAATCATATTTATTTTATTTTTGAAAGAAAGGTGTATTGAAAGTGTAAAAGACTAAACCTGCATTTAGAAGAAGGAAATACACTTTGCTTCAGCCATGTATTCTGGGATTTTTTTTTCTTTAATTCAAATCTTAATATGTTCTTATGGAATTAATGGAAAAATAGGGAGCCCTCCAGTGGTGAAAACAATACATCTAGATGTAGTGACTTTCCCGTGAATGTTGTGTGTTTGCAACGTAGTTGCCATAGTTTTGTGACCCATGCAGATGCTGATCCCATTTTGATTAACAAGACTTGGTATTATCTAACCTTTGCCTGGACGTGCATGTGAATGTATTCCCAGATTGCATTTGTAAAAGCCAAGAAGGCCAAATTTATCTCACATTACTTCTTTTTCTATATAAACAGGAAATTCCTCACAGGCTCTTTGTTTGTTTGTTTTCTTCTCACTAGAAACTGCATGGGTTAATCATGTTCTCCCCTTCCACAGGCTTCTCACCTTTAAGACTGTGTGGTTGAAAAGGGATTTACAATTGCGGTAACAGAGATGTTCTGCTGCCCTGATCCTCCTATTCTTTGGTTTCCTGGATTGTCAGGTTAATCCAGTCACCATTTATTTGCCTTCGGAACTGTGCGCCCATATGTAAAGCTGTGGGACACCCTTCTGGAAAGGCTCTGGATGCCTGGCCCATCCTGCCTTGAAACTATGGCCTCAGAGCACACCGTAATGCTTCAGCAAAGAAACTCTGGTCTTCTATTTCTGGTCTTCTATGGTCAGTTTGCCATGAGTTGATGGTGTTGCTACTTCTGTGGAACAATCTTTCTGTTGCACTCTTGGGAGAAAGTCGAGATCATAATCTGCTTTCCAAGGAAATGTGACTTTAAATTAAGTTCATCTTATGCCCCCACCATCTTCTGGAACTATATTCCTTCCCTAAACATGCTAATTTGTGAATAGTAAAGCTAAATCCTCAGTGTGGAGCTTCTATGCCTTTAATTCCGGTTTGTAAGGCTTTTAGACATTTTAAAGTTAAAAATGCCTGCACAACTCTCAAATGTCTGCTTCTAGTGAAGATACAAATCTGGAGTTAAAGGCAGCTTCGTTTTGAGTGAGGCACGTATGAAATACAAATGTATGAAAAATAGCAGACTTCTCAGAGAGCCTTTCTGTAGCACTGGAAACAATAGGAAACTAAAGGAAAGCAGAAGATTAGACGTTTGTCTTCTTTTAATGAGGATAGCTTTCGTTGGAAACACTTGTTGATAAAGTGCATGGAGTTACCAAGAATATTTCTTTGAAGCGCTTGGCCCCTGGGGTATTCATAAGCAGCCCACAGAAAAAGCTGTGCAGCCAGAAGCCCGCTGCAGTACCACTATCTGCATTACATTTGTCACAGGTAGATACAGCAAAGGCGTAGAAAAGCTCATCTTACCGATACAGATGTGAGTATGCACACACACGCACGCTGGTTTCCTTCATATTTAACCAGATGGATATTCCTGAATAGAGACATAGGAAAAGGAAGAGTGTCTCCTTCTGTTGGGTTTTTTTTGTGTGTGTGTGTGGGTTTTGTTGTTGCTGCTGTTTTCTTTTCTGTCTTATTTCATTCCAAATCTAAAGGCAGGATACTGAAATATACCAAACAGCAGAAACAGGATTGTAAGAAGCTCAATCTACTTCACATCCTTTGCCTTTGGCTTTCAGTGGATTTTACCACACATTGTACAGCAGCTGCAGGGTCCAGGGCTCTATTGTCATGGAAAAATAAAGGCCTCATTTAACTGCTGGTGGAGCTGTAGTGTGTGATGTGTGTTTGTTAGTCTAAGACATCTGCTCTTTGTGTCAGCTACTAATTCCAGACACCACTGAGCACCCTGTTAGGCTGTGTGTGGAGGCAGCATGTTGAAGCTATACACTGCCTTCCAACAAAAGAGAAAAGGGGCAAAGGAAATATTTGTGTGCAGCAGGGACTGACGACAGGAAAAGAGATACTCTCAGCTGCGGCTGAGAGGTTATGTGATTAGCATGTGACGTCTGCTGGGCCCTTTACCACTGGATGGATAAGGATGACTAACTGTCAGGGAGGCTCTGAACTACATCACATGACAAAAACAGTGCTGAAATGATGCTGATTTTACATCGTTACACACAGCAACCTCGGGGTGTGCTCAACACTACTTGTTGTAACTATGCCTACCTGGTCCAACTCCCAGACTGGGTTGGGGCCAGATCTGCACTCTGTCTATACTGACACTTCCCCCACTGGCAGCCTGATTCCCTCAGGGCCCGGTGTCCCCAAGCCACACTTAGATTCGCCATCCCGCAGACCCCTTGGAGCACCAACAACCTCTAGGCTGCAGATGTCTGAATCACAAGCCAGAAACCAGGAGTCTCACAGCTATGTTCCAATAGTCCAAGAAATTTATTTTATTTTTTTAGTATGGGGGGTGGGGTAAATAAGAACAAAAATAAAAATTTGTGGGTGCTAAATAGATGTAAGACCTGACATGTTCATTTTTCTGTAACAGATAAAAAAAAAAAAAGTTCAGTTGTATTTGTATGATAATAAAGGAATTTTCCAGTTTTGACAACTGAAAAAAAAAAGAAATTTGGATGAGCTTGTAGCAGATAGTTGATTAAAATAGAAATAGGATGGGCTGATTTTGATGAATGTTCACTTAAAATTTACACATAATTTCTCACTTTTCATGAGAGTAAAATTTTCTTTGGTGGAGTCTTGGACTTGTTCACACAAGAAGACAAACACAAAAGAAAGCAAACTTGTTCACACAACTTTAGCTATCTAGAAGTTAGATTTCTCAGCTAGTAGTCTCGTGAAATTCAGTGGAGCAGTAGGTGGAGTGAAACATGCTCAGGTAGCATGTCTTCAACATTCTCACTTGTATCAAAGAAAGCACCATCACTAGAGTGCCTGTCCCTTTCTATTCACTGTGTGTGGAGCCCAGATTATTAGGTCAGACTTCGTCTAACGTTTAGGTGGAAGAATTAGATGAAATAATTCATATCTACCTGATTTTCAAGGTGATAAAGTCTATATTTTCATTAAGATTTTTATTTCTATAATTAATCCTAAGTAGAACTTTGCTTGGACATGCATTTAACCAAAATGTGATGCCTGTCTCTTATTGTCATACACTGCATTTTCTTTTCAGATACTGACTTATTTTTGCCTAAAATAATTCCATTGCTTCATAGAAGAATCAGGTAACACCTTTCGACAATACTCTGAAAGGATTGATTGCTTTCATTCTACAGCTGCAATTTTACTGCCTTGTATCTAAGGACCAAGATTAGCAAGACTATGTGTTATAAGAAAAGATTGTCTCGCAGAACTTTTACTGTTCTACTAAGTCTTAACTCTTTCCATGAGATAAGCACACTGACTGAATTTGATCTTCACTTATTTTTTATTTCAATGATGTATATCAATTTTCCTTCACCTATACATGAGCATGCCTAAGCAGAGAATGTAGTTCGATAGATTTTGCAGCTCTGTAGGAAAATAAAGTCACATAGCAACTATGATGCCCTCAAACATAAGAGTATAGTCTGTAAATAACCTTCATCTCCGGTGGCTTAATCCCAGCGTTAAGAAAAGATGTTCCTCAGTGAACATACAGGAAGTGTATTTCCTTAAGACTCTGGGAATAATAGGATTGACGCTATTATAATGCATTTTCACAAAGTAATGGGAAGTAAAGAGCAAAAAAAGAAAATGTATGGCATTGGCTACAGTTCTAAAACCTGAAAGTAAGGGGAAAAAAGATAGGACAGGGAAAATTTACTTTGTCCTTTATTCAAGAATTTTTAGAATTTGATGAGATTGGCAAGACCCCTAGAGCCCAACTAATTTCTTGCTTTCATTTTCAGGAAAGAAATTGTCACTGGCTGGCTGAAGCTGGCCAGTCGTGGATCGAATTCTGTCTATAAATAGTCCCTCTCCTAGTCTAGGACAACACAAACAAAAAAGCCCTGCTTTTCTTAAACCAGGACAGAAAAAAATAAAAACCAAACCAACATTAGTTTTTGTCTATCTTTCTTTTTCTTCTGTCTTTCATCCACAACTAGAAATACTTGTTAACTTCAGTAGGAGTTTTGGCATGTTGTAAAATTTGTGTATGATATTTTAAAGATTGTTAGGGCTTTTTGATGAGCAAATACCTGGATCAGAGACAATTTCTTATCCTTAAAAAAAAGACTTACGACTACTCTCTGAACTGATGATGTTTGTCTCAGACCAGAATCAGGTTTAACTCAGAAAATGTGCGTAATCAGCTTATATGTCCACTTTAAAGCAAAAGTCAATCTATATGCATTCCAGTATAATAACGTACTTGAATGTTCAAAGTAATTGTACAATTTGCTAGCAAGACATTTTAAAGAACTGTGATGAGAAATTAAAAGGCAGGTAATCCAAGGACTTTAGGTAATATGACCTTATTTTAGCTCTCTAGAATAAAGCTAATCTCCATCCTCTAGTACTGAGAAGCAGGTTTTGATCCTTAAAAATGGGCAGTTCAATTTCATTGGAATGTCTACATGGTGAATTACTTTTGCTTAGCTTTGTCTAACCATAAGAACTGAAAATGAATAAAAAGTCCATAGCAAGTCACTATACAGTGGTTTATTGTGCAACATAGCATAGCTATAATTTAACATGGGCTGATAAGCTTATTTGCATAATATAAATTTTAGCCTGATTTTATAATGAATTGGTTGTATGAGAGCATTGACCCACAGCTGGCTGCAATACTAGAGTTCAGGAAAAGTGGCGACATACCACGTTTCCTTGCAGCAGCTCAGTGGAATTGCAAATGTATTAGACAAGAGCATGTCATTCTGAAAGCATCTGGGAACACCATCACTAGTGCAAATGGACATTCTATAAGGACAGGTTTGGGTTTTTTTTGCTGATACTTTGTTGTCTTTCTATTTTAATTTTTTCTTCTATTTTCTCTGTGTTTTTTTAGATGAGGCACTAGTGCCAAGGCTAATAAAGTTATATTTCATAAATATCTAGTATTAATACTTTAAATATATATATTCATAAGCATATTTCAGTTCATTATATATGCACAAGTGAATATATGTTTGGACCTCTACAGTGTGATGGCAAACAAGATACAGCTACTAGAACCTTTATGAAACAAACCTTTAACTTTCTGACAACAGTTCCTGACATTTATAGCACAGCTTCTGAGGGCTTTAATGACCATCATGTCAAGTTGAATCTACTATTAATACACCTCACTAGTAAGGAATTAAATATTATGGTTTTTATCCTGAGTGTGAAAGGTCCATATTTCATAAAGCTATTGAGTCTAGCTGAGTTATTAAAAGGTTTCCCATATGGAAAGAAACAGCGTTATTTTTTTTAACAGTTTCTGCCTGCTGAAACATTCTTCTCTTGAAAAAAAAGAGAAAAAAAGTTTCTGAATTTAATTTAAAATACAGGATCAGATACCGTTAGCAAAGATTCAGTGTTGGTATACAGTGTTGTGCAGATGGCCGAGATTAGACCTCAGGGTCATCGTCATGTGGAACCTCTAATATATTTAGCAGGACTTCCGTATTTTCATGATGATATAAGGCGAGAATTTCTGTATTTATTTTATCGAAGACCCATTTCTGAAGAGACCAAGACACAGAAGACAACAAGCAAGAGTTGGAGAGAAAAGGTTCCAGAAGAGACAGATCATATTTGGACATTCAGTTTGGTGGATCCAGACCCGGGACATTTCACAGTCAGGAAATCCTTTCAGTTGGTACCTTATCTGCTCCACCACTCTGCTAAAAATGGTGTCAAATAGCTTGCTCAGGACCTTGTCCTTTCAAGCTTTGGAAATCTGTTTTCAAGAAGCTAGGTCATCAGGCAATGAGCACTGAAACTCCTTGACACTCTGCTCTGATCCAGATCTTCTGACCGATCACTCAAAATAGATGCATGCGCAATCATTCTTCCCTTTACAGTTCTTGTCCAGGATAGGTTTCTCCTGTGTGTATATACAGGGTAGAATTAATATGACCCAGTATTGTGCCAGACACCTTTTGCTAATCTCTCTAATCATTGAATTGAAATTCAGCGTTTCTTGGACATAATTCATCTGAGTGTATAGAAGATTTCTAATACAGGCCAGATGAATAGTGCCCCAGGGTGTCTTTTTCTGCTGAATCTGTTGCCAATAAAGGGATCCTGGGGAGATTAGCTCAGACGTAGACATGTACACTGAACACATCTGAAATTAGCTGAGATAAATCGTATCTATGGACTTTTCTTGAAGTGGCAGCAAAAGAATTGCCTGTCAAATTCAGGCTTACTGGATTACGGTGGATGAGTTGTATGTTACAGGTTATAGGTGAACTCAATGTCCTTCAAAAAAGCTACTGTAGTTTTTCTGAATAAACATTATATTGGTAAATCCTTCTTTTCCATTTCCATGCATAATTTTTTAAGAAATAAGTGCTTCTATTAATTCATTTTTCTATAGGAAATAATTGAAGAGACATACAGCATGTGACTGGAATTATTTTCACAATATTGAGTACGTAATACATCAGTAATTCACGGTCTGCTGATAGAATGAATTTAAACAAATGAATTTGCCTCTTGTATCTCCTCGTTTTCATTGCAGACTGCATAAATGAGAACTGAAATAGATGAGAAAAGAATCTTTTGAGCAGTGCATGCGAGTGAGGAAATATAAGCATTTTGTGTACAGAATAATGAATGTGGTAGTGTGTGAAAAGCGGGAGACAAGCTGGTATTGGTAAGTCAATTTGAATCTTTTTTTTTGTCCCCATGACAAAACCAGAGGTTTAGTGTGTTAAAGTCTGAGCAGAGAATGGTGTACCTGCTCTCCTTAAACACATGAACAGCTACAAATTTTGGCTCAACATAAACAGTGGAATTAAAGCTTTTGTGTGTGGCTTTTAGGAGTAAATGAAAGAAAGGATATTATGAGAAACTCACTGAAAGGCAAGGGAGAACCTGAGGAGACTGTTTGCTTCAGAGAAACAGGAGATCATGAAATTTCTAGTGCACAGTGGCAGCTAACATTACCTGACGTAGCACAGGCAGTGCCTCCGTGGCGCTTCATGGAAAAGCTGTACAGCTTGCATCATCATGGGGCCACTACAGACCCTGAGAAACTCATCTTCATTCCTTAAAAAACGTTCCCCCCTCTATGACAGACTGCACCATTAGCTGTTTTGGCACGTGTTTCAGGCCATAGACAGGGATATGAGAAGCTTACTGGGCAGGAGCTAATGTTTATCTGAAAAACTGTCTGAACCACGTGAAGCTTTTAACATTTTACTTCTACAGTTGTGTGACTGATTGCCACAGATTACTATAGTGCCGTTTACTTAGGAAGAAAAATAATGTATTTACAGAGCATTTTTAATTGTATAAACTGCCTTTTTTTTTCCCAGGCTTAGGTATTATGAAAGATAAGGACCTACTTTTCCCATCAAAAGCATTTAGAGTTGTGGCAAACCTGTCAATCAAGTCTTTCTGTTTTCAACTGATTGCCGCTCAAAAACTACTTCTAGTGATCTGGTGGACTATCAGAAATATACTTAGGCACAACTTTAGTTTAAATTAAATTGAGGTGTGTTTCTTTGGTTTGGTTTGGTTTGAAGTACTTACTGTCTCATGACACACTTTTGATACACAGAGCAACTCTTGTAGCAACTTCAAAAAGCAGAATCTAACTTTAAGTAGTTTATGTTGTTGTTAGTATTTGGCAGTTCAGGTACTATAACATGTCAAAAACTGATTCATTCTGTTGGTACAGAAGAATTGAAGCAAGTAGTGAATCTCTCAGGATCTTCACATCTCTATTTCCTTCATAGTTAAGGCCAACAATTGGTGACAGTTTTGTCAGCTTGTCACATAATGTCATTGGAGATTCCACATGGCTGTCTGACAGTAAATTTTCCCTTCTATTTGTCAGAAGGTACCAGCCAAGAGAAGCCTGAAGAGAAATAATTTTCTTATGTTAGTTTGTAGTGAAAAATGTGTAAATGGAAACAGTCTTGCAGGTTTTTTATTTTTTTCATACCATAATACATTTTTAAAGTGTTGACTACCTAGCAATGTTGAAATTAATTTTTTGAACTGGAATCTGCAGAAGTGCAACTGCTCTGTGAACAGCGAATTCTGATTGCAGTGCTTCTAAAGCTTCACAGGCAGAGCTGAAAATATTTCATTTTAACTCTCTCATGCTGTGATGTTTTTCCTTGTTCCTTACGGGCAGGTCATTCTGCATATTTCCCACAGAATTCCCACAGAGGACCTTTGACACATTCATGAAGTTACAAAAACATTTGGATGAGCCAGTCTACAAAAATGGATAAACATACTAAGACCTTACTGAGTAAAATAACATGAAAAAGCCACCAAAGGAAAGTTGATTACCTTTGTAAGACTGTCTTTTCAGTTTCCCCATTGTAAGTCTTTCTGCAGTTCCTTGATGCTCACAAATGACATGTTCAAACAGCAATCTGCCATTCAGAATAGGAGGAGTCCTATCATTTCTTCCTGCTTTGTATAAGAAAGATGTGTATGTCTCTGCATAGCTTTTCATATCTATTCCTAAAATCGTGGTTTCTTGAAGCTGTGAACAGATAGGATGGTATTTACTCTTATTCCAACAGGTTTGCCATATTTTAGTCAGGAGCTTTCATTTCTCGTGATATCTGACAATACCTTAATTTGGAAGACCCTATACAATGACTTAATCTTTGCCTGATTTCTGTAATATAAGAAATATGATGGAATAAGATTTTAAGAAGCTGCTGCTGTCACAGAAGTTTGAACCATAACAACACTGATTAGATAACCAGACTCTTGAAAATAATATACCTCTAAGAAACTGCTGCGAGACAAATTTTTTTTAGAATATTGTTATTTCTTTATTGCACTTGTATTGATTAAGAGAATTTTTTAATTTCTGCAGATATATATCAGAGTTAATTAGGACATTTAGTAATGTATCAATTTCCTGAGGTCATTGACAGGTGATTGGCGGTATAAAGGAGAAAGATTTTAATTTTTCAATATTTTTCTGACAATAGATTTATTTTTTTAAATTTACCTACTGCTTTACCTGTCTGACAGGTCATACTTCTATACACTGTTTTGTTCTTTTATGTAACCTAAATGGGTGCGTTTAACTCATTTACAGTTCAGGAAATGAAACTCCTATCTATTTGTTGCAGTTAGTTGAGTGAGAACTACACATCTGCATCTGATGATACAATTTCAACTAAACAGCACAATTTTAGAACAAAGTATTGACTCAGTGGTCTGACTAAGTATAGCATAAAACAATTCATTAGAGCACCCAGAAAAAGGACTTGGTGATTTAAGCACCTGCCTGGAGGAACTTGGTGAACCAGGTTGCAAATGCCCATGATAAAGACTTGCCATAAGCAAGTAAATCATGCAGGCTGACAGTTAAATCTGTGATGGAGAAATCAAGCCTCATTGTCAATCAATATTATTACTAAGACTGAAAATCATAATCAAAAGTACAGAGGGAGACTATCTGTCACCTAAGTGTGCCAGCCTGCCTACATGCTGCCTACTAATGTTATCAGTATGACAGGCATCCAGTTAATTTGTTCCTTCCCTATCCAGCCTCCAAGCTACATGAAAAATGAATTTACCCACTCATGCTCAGATGTGCCTGTTTTGAGACGATAGACACCTATGTCCTTCTTGGTGCTCTGACAAGGTCTGTGTTTAGATGGATGGGCATCTGAAATGAACCCAACTTGGAGGGTAGGCATGATCAGGAACAGCAGTAGTGCATGACTTATGTATAACAGTGAAAAACTTTGAGGACTGACTCAGGAAGCTGGGAGCTCAGTAACCTAAATACTGTTTGAGCTGTGAGAATCAACTTTTTCCTTCTATCAAGAATGTTACTGCATTTCTAACAGTAAGTGTTGCCAAAAGTGTCTTGGGTAAAAAGGAAAAGACACTGCCAGGAAGAAAAAGGAGACCTAACACATGGAAAGTGGAACATTCATTTGGGTAAGGGTAACACTGAGGTTGATACTCTACTGTCAGTCCCACAAATAAGGTCTCCAGCAGAATATTTAGTTTGAAGAACATCTAAGTTTTGGGAAACTTTTCCTACTTTGAGGATAAGGTTCGTCTTCTCAAGCTGAATAGAATGTAAAATGAAGGCTTTTCGGCTTCTTGGTTGACTGTTTTAACCAATAGACTACAGGAAGCAGATGTACCATACTCCATTAGATGAAATGGACAGATTAAATCCGGAGCTGAAAGAACTCCGTTTCCTCTGTTTTGGAACCTCTGTTTAGGTTCCTAAATTCTCCGTGGAAGAGGTAGATATCAGGAACTTCCCGATACCATAAAAGTCAGTGGTTGATGAAACCCCCAAGGCTTGGTTTGGGGTTTTTAGAAAGCAGCATTCTTTATAGCAGTGCTGAGTGCACAGAGACACTGTCATGCACACCTCTGTTCAGAATAGCCATTGTTTATATAGTGTATCTGTAGACATACGCATTACACTTCTCAGAAAGGCCATACGTATTCATATAATTTCCCAGAACTAATTATAATATGTGCATGTTCATTACAGGTGCACAGTCTCTGTTCAGAATAGCCATTGTTTATATAGTGTATCTGTAGACATACGCATTACACTTCTCAGAAAGGCCATACGTATTCATATAATTTCCCAGAACTAATTATAATATGTGCATGTTCATTACAGGTGCACAGTTTGTTGGCTGGGGTCTTCTTTGAGGGTCCTTGGTGGTCTTTAGGGGTCGCTCCTGAATGTCCTGTAATTGAACCCTCTTTGTGAGCATGTGTAGTCAGCATCTTCTTGCGTGACATCTTCACAGATGGTTTCTCAAAGCTAGTTCGTTCTAGTTTCTGGATCACAATGTTCTTTAAATGACAGTTTCTAAATGACTCTATTGTGTAGCAATTAAGCAATAGTTAACCTATGTATATCGTGTTTATCTGTTATACGTCTGGGGGTTTGAATACGTATCAATTCCCCCCTATTCTTTGGAGACTTTGAAACTTCTTTTGTTCAAGCAAGGCCCCCACCCTCCCAGGTGCCCTTAAGTAATAGATATGAGGCTCTGCAAGTTGAGTCAACTAATTACAAGAAAGATGACTCATTGAGAGTGGAAGCATC
>NW_010395721.1:2028-2974 GCF_000710305.1 Buceros rhinoceros silvestris | reverse complement strand
AAGGCCCAATATGCAGACCTGACCCACTGCACAGGGAAGCCTGTTGCCTGCCTGGGGTCCGAGTTAGAGATGTGGTAAGGAAGCTTCTTGCTCTTGTACAGCCTACACATTATTATCCGTTATTAACATTCCAGATAGGCAGTGATGAAATTCGCCAAGCAAGAAGCCTGAGAAAAATAAAAAAACATTGCAGGGCCCTTGGGCGACTGGTCAAGGGATCAGGAGCGCAAGTGGTGTTCTCCTCAACCCCATTAGAGGCAGGGAATGAGGAGGGAAGAAACAGAAAGACCCACCAGGTCAATACCTGGCTCCAAGCCTGGTGTCACCAGCAGGACTTTGGGTTCTTTGGTCATGGGCTGCTTTATACCACACCAGGTTTGCTGGCATCTGATGGGGTACACCTGTCTCAAAAGGGGAGGAGGATCTTGGCACAGAAGTTGTCAGGGCTCATTGATAGGGCTTTAAACTAGATTTGAGGGGGGGAAGGGATAGAGTCTGGTTTGCTGGGACTAGACCTAAGAGCTGTGTATCAGTGCTAATCAGACAGTGTTCCAGCAAGCTACTTGGGTATTCTGCACCAATGGAGATTGAGTGCATTGTGTTTCGTGGTAAGTCAGCCACAATGGTCATTGGTGTGCCAGGAGTCAAGACAGTGACAGGGAAAGGTCAAGCAGGAGTTAGGCCTTCTCCCTCCAAGGAAAAGGCAAAGCAATCGCTAGCCCAGTTGAAGTGCTTCTACACCAATGCACGCAGCATGGGCAACTGGAAGAGCTTGAAGCCATGGTACAAAAAGAAAACTACAAGATAGTTGCTATACTCTATGGTGGGATGGTGAGATACTCACCATACTATATGGTGAGACATAGTGGGATGATACGTACAACTGGAGCACTGCACTGGATAGCTCCAAGCTCTTCAGGGGAGATGGGCCAGGCAGGAAAGGAGG
>NW_010395721.1:775-1958 GCF_000710305.1 Buceros rhinoceros silvestris | reverse complement strand
ACATATTGGGATGATACGTACAACTGGAGCACTGCACTGGATAGCTCCAAGCTCTTCAGGGGAGATGGGCCAGGCAGGAGAGGAGGGGGAGTGGCACTGTATGTTAGGAAGGGGTTTGATTGTCTGGAGATCAGCAATGGTATGGAAGGGTAGAATGGATCAAAATTAGGGGGAAGGCCAACAGGGCTGACATCACAGTGGAGTCTCCTATAGACCACGCACCCAGGAAGAAAACGTAGATGAAATATTCTACAATTAGGAGAAGTCTCAGGATCACTACGACTTGTTCTTTTGGGTGACTTCTATCTACCAGATATCTGCTGGAAATTCAATACAGCAGTGAGGAAACAGTCCAGGAGGTTCCTAGAGTGTGTGGTTGGTTAGGGAACCAACCAGGGAAGACTTCCTGCTGGACCTACTGTTCACCAACAGAGAAGGACTTGTGGATGGTGTGAAGATTGGAGGCTGTCTTGAACATAGTGACCATGAGATAATAGCATTTTCAGTTCCAGAAGCAGTAGGGAGGTGGGTCAGCAGAACTGCTGCCTTGGATTTCCAGAGGGCAGACTTCAACCTTTTTAGGAGACTGGTTGGCAGGATCCCTTGGCAGGCAGTCCTGAAGGGCAAAGGAGTCCAGGAAGCCTGGACAATTCTCAAGAGGGAAATCTTCAAAGCCCAGGAGCAGGCTGTCCCAGTGATTGGTTAGGGAACCAACCAGGGAAGACTTCCTGCTGGACCTACTGTTCACCAACAGAGAAGGACTTGTGGATGGTGTGAAGATTGGAGGCTGTCTTGAACATAGTGACCATGAGATAATAGCATTTTCAGTTCCAGAAGCAGTAGGGAGGTGGGTCAGCAGAACTGCTGCCTTGGATTTCCAGAGGGCAGACTTCAACCTTTTTAGGAGACTGGTTGGCAGGATCCCTTGGCAGGCAGTCCTGAAGGGCAAAGGAGTCCAGGAAGCCTGGACAATTCTCAAGAGGGAAATCTTCAAAGCCCAGGAGCAGGCTGTCCCAGTGAACAGCAAGGCGAGCCAGAAGGGCAGAAGACCAGCCTGGCTTAACAGAGAACTCTGGCTAGAGCTCAAGAAGAAAAAGACAGTCTGTGACCTATGGAAGAAGGGTCAAGTCACTCACGAAAACTACAAGGATTCTGTGAGATAATGCAGGGAGAAGACTAGAAC
>NW_010395721.1:0-203 GCF_000710305.1 Buceros rhinoceros silvestris | reverse complement strand
CCCTTGCTAAATGCAATGGGAGAAATAGTGACTGGGGATGAGGAAAAGGCTGAGGTACTCAATGCCTTCTTTGCTTCAGTCTTTAATGGTCAGACCAACCCACTGGGTGCTTGGCCTCTAGAACCAGATGGTGGAGATGGAAAGCATTATCAAGGTTCCATCCAAAAGGAACCAGTAAGTGAACTGCTGCACAGCTTAAATGT
>NW_010395720.1:9550-41410 GCF_000710305.1 Buceros rhinoceros silvestris | reverse complement strand
TATTATATATAACATAATATACAATTTTTATATTACATAATCTTTATATTATACAATTTTGGTATTGTAACCTCTCATGACAATGGAGTTTTCATGTTTCACTAATTTTGTTCTATGGGGCTTTGTCTTATTCCATTTTCTCCTTGCTCTTAATCTTGTTCTTCTTTCACAACTTAAACACTTTCATTGAATTGAATGTCTGATGCCTTCACATCACCATTCCTAGTACAAACCACTGCTCTTTTATTGCTCTTGTTTTTTCCCGCTTTGTCCTTGGTACAACCTCTCTTGTTGGATCATTTTAACCAAAGTTTACAGAGCTGCTCTAAATTAATACAAACAGTATATTCCACCAGTCACATAAATATTTTTAGTTTTAATTTAGGACATGTGAATAATGAAGGCATTTATTTGGCTATCAGCTGAGGCACACTAGTCACTGTTGATCAAACTGTCATTGCAAACATTCTGTACATACTCTCCATGAACAGTCTTGTAGGTGAGCATGGTTCTTCCAGACCCAACAGAAGGAGCATCTGCATTGAAGACCCTAATTAATTTCTGATTATGCTGATTACCAGCCTGGTGGGAAGTCTGCAATGGCTTCTCTTTAGTCTTTCACACAAGTTGTATTTGTTTGAACAGTGGATAATAAATAGCCCACGCCACTGAACCGTGTTCTTAGTTGTTCATTCTTTGCAGTCTAATAAATATGTACTTACAAAAAGGAAAATATCTTCAGAAAGACAGGGTTTTTCAAGGTGTTTAGGTCATGACATGATGTTTATGGAGCCCATTTGGGATGAAAACTCACGTTTTTGCTCTTAAGTAATCCAGATCTCCGACATATGTGGAGTATCCTAACAGTCAGGTTGCCTTTATTCAATCTCTGTTACTTGGATAGTTATGATAGGTGTGGGGTTTTTCTGAAAAGAAATTAAGCTAAGTGGATGACATATTTCACCTGAAAGCAAGTAAGGGGCAAACAGGCATTTTGGTCTGAGGTTTACAAGAAGCAGTGCTTGTATAATTAAACATCTAGAAGACTAAGGAATTTATTGAGATAATTAGAACTGTATATGCATATCTTTCTCCCTGTCTTTCTCTCTATATATAGAAACATTTTTTTTATAATTAGCTAATACTGTATGATTTTTTGATTGCTTTGAATAGAATTCACTTGACTGAAATTGATGAACAGCGGGGAATTACATAGCAATGTGGGGGTTTTTAGCAGAATCAAGACACCAGAAATACAAAACTGAGTTTACACTGAAGAGTAACAAAACTAAGCACTCACAGGAAAACCGATTAAAACTGTATTCACAAATTTAACCAAACACAGGGAAGAATAAACTGAAGAAAACTGAAGTAAAAAGAACATAACTGAAAATAAGATACTTACACTGTGATTTGTAAGAGACAGGTAGGTGAAAGAAGAAATATTCCGCTCTAGTTAGAATAACAGGGGAGTCCACCTATTTCTGTCAGCCTTGCAAACAGCTGTATCAGGAACCTTAGAAAAGAGGCAATTATATTTGGAGTTCATAAAATCTGAGCAAGTGATGCTTTATGCTCTGCTGTGGTATTTGTTGAAGAATCTGTGTTCTGCTAAACATTTTCCAGAGCGACAGTATTTAATCTGCTTTTAGTTATTTTACTCCTCTCTCTAGTACTTCAAAGTTTAAAAATTTCTGTGACTGATCAAGAAGGAAGCTGAGCTATACATTACCCTAATACAGGCTAATGAATGATTATAAATCATTAACTGAGTAACAAGAACAACGGGATGTTTCTTCTAATTTCAGAGGATATCTAACTGTGGGAAGTATCTTTCTAAAGGCCATGTTTGCTCTCCCATAGGCACAGACTTGTAGATTGCATCCAGAGTCAATGACAGGTAAAAAGTGATAGAAAATATTTCATTCTGTCTTAGAATACTGAAGATAGGCATTAAAAAATGTACGACAAAGCAGGAGATGTCTAGCCATCCCTTCTCTGTGGCTGGAGCTGTGAAGATTAGTTTAGATTACATGACCGTGGTGGTTTAGCGTTTGGTGCGGTTTAGGTAGCAGGGGATGGACTGCTAGTGTGGCCACTGTAAGGAGCTTCTTGAAAAAATCAGCTCCAACTGAGTCCTACCTATGGCCAAGGCTGAGCCAATCAGCAACTCTGCAAATAAACCTGTTTAAGAGGGGAAACTGTTTTCACAACAGGTTTTGTTTTGCGAGCTCTCTTTTGTTTTGGAGGGGGTAGGACGGATCGAGAGGCAACTGTGTGGGAATCAATCAGGTAGTAAGGAAGAAGTTGGGGTGACACACCAGTACAGCCATTTCCCTTTGACCCATGGTGAGGTGGCAGACTGAGACCCTGCAACCCTCAGAGAACATTGGTCAGGCTGCAGGAAGTTGTGGAGAGACCCACAGCACAGAGAGCTGGGGAGAGGCAGCTGGCAAATGATCCGGAAAAAGGCCATGACTTTAAGGAAGTTTGGTGCTGAGTTGGTTCAGTGCTAAAATTAGTAAAAATTATCGACAAAGTTAAATTGATTTCAGAGGCTTTTACTTTAAGTTGTTTCTTATCTCTCTCCCTCTATTGGTGTATCTGCATTTTGTGGTGTGGTTATGTCCAAACCATCCTGATTATATGGATATAATGAGGGGGAAAAATAAACCAAACCAAGCCAAAACAACCCCAGCTGAAAAACCCACTGAAACACAAACTCCTGTGTTTTTAACATTTAGTGAAAGGTGAATGGGCACTTGTCTTAATATCCATGCTCTTTGGGCCCCTAATTCAGCAAGAGAAACAGTGGGATAAAGACATGCTGCTCTCTGCACTTGGAGCACCTGATCTCTTCTGGGTCCTGAACAAGAACTAGGTCAAACCTGATCCCTTTCCTTCTGTTCTGTGCTTCCAGGTTTATTTCCCATGAAAATGAAGTTCTGGAATGGGAAGATTTGCAATGTTGCCTTGATATGGGGTTGGGATACCACTAAAACAGGGACCTAAATCAAAAAACTGAAGTTTCTTTGCTTAATAAGTTCAAACACTGTGACTGATTTCAGTAAACCTCATCACTCTAAATCACCAAGACTCTTTTTAGGATTGAGAGTTTATATAGCCTCTCTTGGGTCTCAAGTGTGTTATTTTTAGAAAAGTGACGCTCAAATGGCAGTAAAAATTTCATATAAATCAAAAAGTTATTAAACCAAAGTAGATTATTATGGTTTTATGAAGTTCTTCAGAAGCTTCTCACTTTCTTCTCTTGCTTCATGTCACTTGCTCTTTATACTTAAAATATGTGCTGATTTTTCAGGGCCCTACAATGACAGGCCAAATCTAGAATGCTGTATAGAGTGACCTTACCAAAATTACCAAGTCCTGACAGCCATTCATCATTAGTCACTCATGTCAACTATTCCCTTAGGTCCAAGGAAGCAGATACCTCACCAGTCTCCACGACATAGTTCTCCAGTAATTGCTTCCAATAACTGTGTCTGCTGCTAGTTGTTCCCAGTAACCATGTTCTGTTTGCATTGCAGCTGACCTGCTGGCAATGGTTTTGCTCTGCCATTGCTTTAGGCTATAATTTACTGTGGATCTTTGGAAAAGATACATTGATAAGCAAGATCCAACTATAAACCTTGTAATAACATACAAGTTTCTTAAGCAATCTTTCCTACCTTGTTAAACTCTTTGACCAAGATTTATTTATTCAAACTCTACTGAATGCAACAATTGTGAGAGAACTCCTTATCTTGTGGGTACAGTTTCACTCTTGTGTTTCATACCATAAATATAGTTCTTTCATTTCCTTTAATGTTTCTTGTTTTCAACAGAAATGTACACAAAATATTACAATCACACATGTAAAGTTTGATCTATTCCTGTGCCCATTCTAATAAATCCTTAGGTGCAACATATTGTAATTGTTGTGTGAAATATCATGATGAACGTTACAAAGGGACAAAACATATTCTGCACCTCAAAACAGCTGGAATTGTTGCTGAGAAAACAACAGATATTCACTCAACTGACAGTTAGAAAACTGGTATTCAAAATTTAGAGAACTTATTTCAGAGAATTTATAAACTTTTACTGGGGATTTTGGAGACAATGTGAACTGAAAGGTAAGAGACTTGTTCTATTTTTAGTTTTGTTGTGACATGCTGTGTGGTCTCTAAGCAGTCACTTCACCTTTTTCTGTCTCTATTTCTCATTTCACCCTTTGTCTTCTGTCTTTAGAATTTAAGGTCTTTGAAGGAGTCTATATTACACGTTTGTAGCATGCACAATGAAACCACTGCAATATAAATAACAATTATAATGAGACCAATTTAAACTCTGCCCTCAGCAGACAAATGAAAGAAAACTCCTCATCTTCTGTAATATCAAATAAAATTACTCATTTTTAATGTTTTTGTGAGCACAGCAGGAGGAACTGGAGATTTGTCAGGCTCTTGTCTTCGTTCTACAAACTTTTTACCGACTCACAGCCGAGCTGGAGTCTCCAACAAACCAACAGAGAAGACAGACTTTTGATCAGGCTTCTCTACAATGGAACACATCCATTTGATAAATGAACTAATTAAGTAAGTGAATCAGTATTACCTAGCACTGTGAATGACGTTTATAGCTATGAAAAAGCTTCAGCTCCACATTAGTAGTTCTAGAAACCCAGAGAAAAGGATGGGGAAAAAAAGTTTGATTCATGAAGCACATTTATGTAAATGGAGTTTTACTATGGCTATGGGTCTGGTATAAAGTATGCGCTGTGTGTATAAAGACGACGAGGAGAAAAGAAGCCTGAAATAAGGTTATTTCTCTTCTGAGGTTTTTCATAATGTGAGCCATTTCACAGACTACAGAATGCAGCAATGACTCTTTCCGAACATCCTTTGGTAAAAGCAAGTGGAATGCCACAACACCTCTATCCTCATCTTCCCTTGAATATCCAAAATCCATGTTTAATCTTGATGGCAAAAAACCTTGCATGATACAGAAAAGATGAGGAAAATGAGAAAAACAACTCAGACACAGGTAAATGTAGCTTTATAACCTCAGCTCTACTTTCCCTGCTTTGTCTGATTAGACAATTCCAGGATTAATCTCACAGCTTTGGAGACAATGGAAGTCATCTCACTCATTTCAAGGAAATAGCAGTGAACCCTGAGGCTGTGTGGCTTTTTGTCAATGAGCTGCCTTTCCTATACAGAAACCTTGAATTCATGGATTGCTCTAAAATATTATATATATCAGTCAGTCAGATAACGGAAATCGTATGAGGAGGTAAGAGTTTTTTATTGGAACTGAGAAATGGAATGTGTATTATCGTGATACAAATACTCCATGCTGCTCATGGCTGTCTAATCTTCAGATGATTATGCAGTTCAGGGTGTTTTTCATTTCAGTGGTATTAAACAAGGTGTTTCTTCTATTTTAATTATAACCATTTCTTGAATTGTTGTGGGCTTTTCTTTAAGACACAGCATCCATATTAACTTGTGTGACAGTATCTGTTCCCAGGATCTATTTTTTTCATTATGAGATTAACAATCATCAGCGGGTTATCAACCAGGAACAGAAATCCAGTTAGTGAGAGCCTTTGAACTAAACCTGTTGGAAAATTGCCATCAAAATAGAAAATTGGCCTAAACAGTGAGCAAGAAAAAGGAAAATACCATAAAATGTGCACACTTTCCAGTTAGCTATGAAATATTTTGCAAAGAACACTTTTGTCCACTGTCCACTCACTCTAAGAATGTGTTTATTCCAGTAAATGTGCAATGAGATACCAAAACTCTCACACAGTCTACAGGCAGATATTGTGAAAAGTGGTGTGACTGCACTTATTTCTACAGCATATGAACAAAATCAGTGGTCCCGAGGGTAGGAACTGATTTGCCTCAGTTTGTGAGGGAACATTGACAAATCTAATTTGAAAGGAAAAGGCTGTTGGGCTTTTTTTGTGCCATATTCGAGCAGAAGGTTGACCATGACTAGATCTCTTTTATAATGCAAATACAGTATAGTAGTACAGTACTATGGTTAAAAAAGGGAAATCCCCCAAATTATACGTTTTGACACAATAAATTACTCTTCCATAGATTGTTTTGGATTTTTAGTGCATCATTATTTTACTGGGGTTATTTCCATTTTACCTTTTCCATTTTCCATATATCAGCTCTCCTTGTCATCTGCCTCAGACCTGTATTATGCTCTTCTTATCCATGCAGCACAATTTTAGGGGAAACACCAAGCACCATGAAGTGAGAACCCAGGAAAAGTGTGAAACAAGAGTTTATAAACTGCAAAAATTAATTACAGCAAGCAATAACAGAAAGAAGACAGAATTTAGACCATTCTTCAGGAAAGAAGAATGGTTGCACAGGTAATACATTGATAAGATTCATTTACTTCTACGAGATGTCAAATCTTTTACCATTGACTTTACTGTAATGTATTAGAATAGTGGTAACCTGTTGAAACAACTGCAGCAAGTAGAGTTTGTTGTATGGTTGACAAATATAATTTTAAAGCAGGTTAAATTGACTGTAAAGTGCTTTATGGGTTATTAGCTACACCAAACACATGAATGTGGGGAATGAAAAGCAGCCCTGTTAAAGTCATTCGCTATGTATGGAATAATAATGAATTTCTGCGGTTAACTTACAGAGCCTCCTGCAAAGTAGTAACACGTAAAGTATAGTCCTGTAATAAACAATTCTTAATTATGGGAGTTTAGAAAAGTGGTAAGGATCTCTAATACAGTTACTGGTTCTTCAGATGAACTGTAGGCTGTTGCATTTATGTATCTTGTAGTATATTTCAGACTATTTCGCGGCTGCATAACATGAATATTCTCTTTAATCCTATGATGTGAATATAAACATATGATGGAGCACACAGTTTGTCACCATTCATTCTGCGATGTATTTATACTAGAATTAAAACTAGCTGAAAGTTTACTTTTCATTCCTTTTAGGTACTTGTTTAGAAGTGGCTGTTAAGTTTAAATTCGTGAACAGAAATGATATTTGTAGGAATCTGAATGATTATTCCTTATTCTTTAATCATTTGGGGGGGTTGGGAAGGTTGTTTTTTCTTTTTTCCCAAGAGATCCTTGTGCTCCACTGGCCATAGAAGTGAAAAGAAATTACGAAGCTGTTTTAGCACCAATTCCTCTTCTCTTCAAGTTCTGTTTATTTCCTGGGACATCCAGGTTTGTAGAAAGAAAAGAGCTATCTGACCTTGAACAAGAGGATTTCTTTTTTAATGTTAGTTTGTTTCTTTTCTTTTGTACCATCTATCCAGTAGCCAGTGTATCAGGTTATGCTAATCTCTGTTGTGGTACGTTTACCTTTTTGCAAACGGCCCCACGCCGTGAGATTGAGGGATAAGAAGTAAACATCATTCTCTCTGCTCAGTGACTCCAAGGCCCCTTAACACCCACATCAGAGGTTCCTGGTGTAAAATTGCATTAAGTTGTAGTGGGTAGTATTGTAAAGAAATCAGAGTTGGAAACAATCAAAATGTGTTGCAAGCTGAGTGCAATGCTCTTTCGGGAGAAAGAAAGGGAATGCAAAATGCTAGGCAAAGTCACTTAGAAATTTCAGGACTGCTGTGATTCATTCAATAACATCACAGCGGAAAGGCATTTTCTTTACCAGAAACAAGCTGCCAGTTGAGACTATTAGCCATTCTGTTAGCCCTACATAATAAAGTGAAATCATGTAAGCTGTACAGATAACAGATGGACCAACAGAGGCAAATCATTTGTGATGTAAATGATAACTAGGTCGAAGATGAAATGTTGTGAGAAATGGACTGTATTTGAAGAGCAGGGGATAGTTTGCAAGATTAGTGAAAACTTGACTTCCTAAATGAAAGCAGTGAAGGAAATTAAGTGCATCGTGTTGTGAACACGCACTGATTCATAAAGACAAAATACAGGGGTAAATGAATGTCAGAAAACAGATTTGTTGGTAATAAATGTGGAGGCAATCATAGCACAACACAGTTGTTCAGTGCCAAGGACACAGAGTCATGACAACAATTAAAACCATCTCCTCAAGACTTACATAATTTCCTGAATGATCGATAAAACTAGTTGCAATATTATTTATTTTTATTCTTATACATGCAGTTGGGTGACACAGCTGTGATGACATCAGTGGTTTTCATAGATCTTGAAAGAGACATAGCCATAGCCGATTGCTTGATTAAGAGAAGCGGTAAAAATAATGAATATTGGAGGTAAGTGTAGCATGACTTCAGGGGAGATATGGAAAAGATGGTATTTGTCCAGTGTCGGTATATAAAGCTGGCTCACTTTGCATGGCAGAATAAATTAGTTGTACTATTGTTTTGCAATATATTCTACTTCATTTACAATTTAAATCTTGTATATACTCTTTGCATTTGGTCTGGGAATTCACAACAGTCATTGCTAGATATTGGCTTCTGTTATTGGGCAAAAAATTATTAATTATTTCTAACTTGTTTTATGCTAATAAATAAAGTGTAATCTCTTCCTAGGTTTCCTACATATCACATTTTTATTACATTGTTGATGTGTACAGGATGTACTTTTACCAGTCTCCAAAGATAGACTGAAGTTTTCTTTAGAGTAAGAACTGACTGTTCTAAAGCCTGCCAGTTTTATTCTACTCTTTTTCTTTTTCTTCTTTTTCTTTTTCTTTTTCTTTTCCTTTTCCTTTTTCTTTTTCTTTTTCTTTTTCTTTTTCTTTTTCTTTTTCTTTTTCTTTTTCTTTTTCTTTTTCTTTTTCTTTCTCTTTTTCTTTCTCTTTTTCTTTCTTTTTCTTTTTCTTTCTCTTTTTCTTTCTTTTTCTTTTTCTTTCTCTTTTTCTTTTTCTTCTTTTTCTTTTTCTTCTTTTTCTTTTTCTTTTTCTTCTTTTTCTCTTTCTTTTCATTTTTCTTTTCCTTTTTCTTTTTCTTTTTCTTTTCCTTTTTCTTTTTCTTCTTTTTCTCTTTCTTTTCCTTTTCCTTTTTCTTTTCCTTTTTCTTTTTCTTTTCCTTTTCCTTTTTTATTGAACCAACTGTGCATTGTAGAGTGATTTTTACACAGAGTATCCAAAAAAAACTCACTCAAACCAATAATCATGTGTTGATAGGTGAAATTAGTTTCAGAATTCTAATGAAGCTCAGCAGCTGGGAGACAGACAGCTCATCTGAAGATTAAATGAGAAAAATTGCCACTTTTGCTGGTTCCTTTAGAAACTCATTTACATTCTGTCAGCTCCCATTAGGAATGGGAACTGCGAATATTGAGGGAAATATGCATGAATTCAGTGCTGAAATGGCCAATCGTGATCAGTTCCTTCTTGCTTACAAAGCTGCCAGAAGATTTTATGTAGTTGTGCCTTCTGGAAACAGTGGGTGATAATCTACTTACTTCCAACTGTCTCCTAACATTTTGAATTTAACATAACCAGAAGAATGAATACCCAGTATAAGAAGGAGAACAGAGGAAAACAACGTAATCCTAAAGTTTGGGATTAAAGTTCTTGGAACCATCTACACACTATCCTGTCCTTTTTCTTTCTCTTGCATCCAGGCACCTGTAGAACCTCAGTATTTCCTCTTACGTGGCAGTACCAACAGCAATGACAAGTATTTTATAATTCATTTGGTACCCCTCCTCTACCAGAGAGGTACTACACCATTCTTCTTTCTCTGTCCTTGTTACAGCTCTGAATTTTTATGCAGTTGTGTCCTCAACACATTGACAACTTTTCATGAGATCTGCTGACAGAGCCAATAGTAGACTATGAGTCTATATTATGCAGGTGTTACCCATTTCTCTACTGACTTTAAATTAATTATATAGACCACAAGTAGGGGTGACTGTGCCAATGAAAGAAATGCGCTCGGGGATTTAACCAGGGACATAGAAGACAAAGCATAAGTGAATACAGAAAAAGTAATTCTACTGTTAAATGTGGGACTTTCCACATGTGGTGTAATGTTGCAGGTATTTGTTTTCAATTTAGTATTCTTTACATAAAGGTTGTAGAAGATTAATAATGATACAGAAATGTGGCATAAGATGTGCAATAAATATTTTTGTGATGTACCTGCAGGCAGTTTGTTGACTAATGCATAGTTTCAACAAAACAGCTGTATTTTCAATATTTTTTTTTAGACCTATAGGAATAAATAGCTTATTCCTAACAAGTCTAAAAGCAAGTAAGATCTCTAATGCTGTTGTTTTCTAATAAAGCTGAGTAGATAATCATAAATAGTCTGGCACTCTGAAGAACTTACTAGCAGTAAGAGTTTCAGTCAACAGTGCTATTTCCAAATGGAGATTAGTAAAAAGTGGTGTCCCTCAGGGGTCTGTACTGGGACCTGTACAATTCAATATCTTTATTAATGACATAGTGGGATTGAGGGCACCCTCAGCAAGTTTGCAGGTGATACCAAGCTGAGTGATGCAGTTGATTTCACTGAGGGAAGAGATGCCATCCAGGTGATCCTCGTCAGGCTTGAGGATTGGGCCCGTGTAAATCTCGTAAAGTTCACTGATGTCAAGATTCTGCATCTGAGTTGGGGCAATGCAAAATATCCATACAGAATGGAGGATCAATGCTTTGAGAGCAGTCTTGTGGAGAAGGAATTGGGTTTGCTGGTGGACAAAGTATTGGACATGAGCCAGCAATGTGTGCTTGAAAAAGAAGCCAGCTGTATCCTGGACTGTATAAAAAGAAGCAAGGCCAGCAGATCAAAGGAGGTGTTACTCCCCCTCTACTCCACTCTTGTGAGACTCCACTTTGAGTACTGAGTCCAGCTCTTGGACCTCCAGCATAAGAGAAATATGGGCCTGTTAGAAAGGGTCTAGAGGAGGACCACAAAACTCATCAGAAGGTTGAAACACCTCTCCTGTGAAAAAGGGCTGAGAGAGTTGGGATTGTTTAGCCTGAAGACAAAAAGGCTCTAGAAAGACCTTATTGCAGTCTTTCAATATATGAAGGGGGTTTATAAGAAAGATGGAGAGAGAATTTTTACCATGGCCCTTAATGACAGGAGAAGGGGCAATCAAAAGAGGGTAGGTGTAGGTTAGAAATAAAGAAGAAATTCTTTATGATGGGGGAGGTGAGACAATGTAACAGATTGCCCAGAAAGGTTTTGGATGCTCCCTCCCCGGAAGTGTTCAATGTTAAGAGCTTTGAGCAACCTGATCTGGTGAAAAATGTCCTTGCCTATGGTGGGAAGGTTGGAACTAGATGATCTTTAAAGGACCCTTCCACCACAATCCATTCTATGATTCTATGATCCATCCCTCCTTTCATTTCGTTTTCCATTTATCTGAGAACAGATATTGGTTTTAATTGCACTTGAATTTACATGCAAATGTTGTTTTAGAAGGTTAGTGATTGGTAGATCTTAGTTTTTTAATGTTACCCAAAGTGATAGTGGATAATACCTAAAGATAATTTTCTTGTTTACCCAGTTTTGATGCCTGTAATAGAGTGCTTGTTAGAAAAAAAGAAAAGAAAAAAGGTTGAATTTATTGATTTTTTTTTGAGATTTGATTTATATAGAGAAGATTTACATAGATAAACATCATCTATTTGCATTGTTGGCATGTCTCATTTTTTCAATGGCACTCGTAAGTTAAGAAGCTTTCTTCATTAATTTCCATAAGGGTCAATGACCTATATAACAGCATTGTACTGTAAACACTTTTATATTCTATAAATTGCATTACATGTTAAAGATATTATCTACACGTAGTAAACTCTCTGTTAATGAATAGCTGAATAAAACGCATGTTGAAAAATGGATAAAGATTTCATAAGGCAATTAAGCTCAACATTATGTTTGCAGTAGTCTGATATTTGCATTACAAAAGAGTAATGTACAGTCAGAAAAGTGATACGAAGACAGATGTGTTATCATTGTGAAATTCCACAGCCTTTGTAACTAAGGTTTCTGTTCTGTTTGCACCATGTTGAAAAATAATTTAGGTTGACTCTCTAACATTCAGTATGTCGTGAATAAACATTTGTAAATGTACTGCTGATTTACAAAAGAGGCTAATAAGAATGTGAAAACGTGTTGACCATTTGTAGTAGATAACTATTTGAGAAGAATGTAAAAATGAGGCTGTAATACAACAGGCAGATATATTATCCTTTTTCAGTAAGAACCCAGGTCTCTTCTGATATGATGCTATTTTGCATCAAATTATTTTTACTGCTATTTAATATGTGTACCGAAGTATTGCCTGAAGAACAACTCATTGACTTTAGGGTGTATAAAGTAAAACTACACAGTCTATGATATGGTATTTATTTGAAAAGGAATGTGACAGATTTAACCAAAGCCTCAGATAGTTGACACGATACATGCTAATTTGGTGTCATATTAGCCCAAGCACAGTATTTGGTTGAAATTTAGGAATTCAGAAAATAATCTGATAGATAACTTGTAAGCTTTGTAAATCAGTCCTAAATATATGGCATGAAACTTTTGGGAATCTTGCTTAGGCTTGTTGTGATTTACTCACGCAATCCATCAGCCATTCTGGCTTCCTAGGAGTATAGTGCAAGCGTGGCTCTGCATGGTGCCGAGAGGCATGCTCTGGAGCTGGACTTGAAGACTTTGAACTGAATTCAATATAGCTTTGAATATATCACTTCAGGATTTGTGCTAATATATCTTCACAGTGTTACAGTGTGCCCTGTTGACATTATGCTTAGAGATAGGTTGGCTGAGAGACATAACTTGGCTGATACCGCTGCCAGCCACTTTGATTGCCACCAGACTAAGAAGCCCACAGGTCTCCAGTACTGCAACTCCGAGAAGTTTTTCCATGTTGGATAATCCTAAGGTATGTGGATTGAACCCAAAAGGATGGATTCTGGGATTTCTGGCATACACAATTTTAGGTGACCAGATCTTCCACTGTTTGAGATAGGGCTGTTTTCTTCCACCAAGAAGAAATAGCATTTTTGGTTTTTATTTCAATTCTGGATTAAACCTATATTTCAAAATACAAATTTTTTCATGAAATGAAATTACCTCTCTCTGCAGAGTTCTAACTAGAACTATGGAGAATGGGAAAAAAATATTAAGTGATGGGAAGACTAACAATGAATACTTGCTACTTCAGGACCTTTAGGAGCTACCTTTTTTTCCAAGCTGTGAGGTAGAGAATGAGAATTCTAACAATGAAATAAGAAGCCATAACAAAAAAAATGTTATTACTTCCCCTAAAGTGATGTTTTTCAGCCTTTCTAAGTAATTGTCGCTTATTCAAAGTTAAATTTTCTTGACCACCTCCCTTACAGTTGCTGTAAAAGCAAGTAAAAAAATATATCAGTAAGAAATAAATAGAATTTACTTTTGTGACTCTGTTTAAAAAGGTCATCAGAGAGTACTTTCACCTGAGATTAGGGTGTTCAGGAGCAGGCAGGTTAGATTATCCTCATTTCAGATGGTAATTACATTTTCAGCATTTCAGAAGCACCCAGTTGCCTCTCATGACACCATGACACTGGGAAGGTAAAATGAAGTACCTTTTCTGCACTTGTATCTATTAGATTGTGTACCGTGATCCCCATGTGTTTGGTAATGTGCTGAACCTATAAAACATTATTAGTCTGGTCAGTTAAGAAGCACCATTTTTATTTTCCCCACTGTAATTTAAAACTTCTAGGAGGTTTGAAAGGTTTGCTCTTACAGAAACCATACGCTATTGGGCTATAATTGCATGAATGCTGTATCGCTCTGTCTTTTAATTAAATTCAGTACCAAATTCCTTGGAGTAGATGTAAGACTCACTGGTCTGTAATGCTGAGGATCATATATGACTTTTTTATTCTGTATTTAACCTAACAACTTCCCAATCTTCAGGAACAGTGTGTGGTTTATTAAGGATATATTGCATATCTTCATTGCTACCTCTGCTATTTCACACTTCAGTTCCCTCAGAATTCTTGCATCAGCACCATCTGGTCCCAGTGATTTACTTCCTGTGATTTTTTTTTTTAGTTGTTCAATAGCACCTTTCTTAGAGGCATCAGCTTTTGTTAAGTCCACATAATACTTTCTTACAAGAATTATCTTTGAGTCAGGAAATTTCATCGTCTTTCCTAGTAAATATGGGTGTAGAAAGCTGCATTTAATCTTTGCCTTGCTTTGATTACTTTGTTCGTTACTTGACAGTTCAAAGAACTGCCAGTTGTTACACAGTTTGTTTGCTGGTTTCTGAAAAAGCTTTATGTTTCTTCCCACCTATTAAAGTTTTTTATGATCTTACTCAAACTTCTTCCTCCTTCATTGTCTTCACTCATTGTAATTTTATTTTTCCTTTTGTGCACATTTCTTCTGAGTTTAATGGGATGTTTGTAGGACTATGTTTATGCTGATGTGTACCTTTCCGGCAACATTTCCCCATCTCTGTAGTGTTGCAGGGAGTTGTTGTGGCCCAAGTGCAGGATCTGGCACTTAGTCTTACTGAACTTCATGCTATTGGCCTTGGACCATCAATCCAGCCTGTCAGATCCTTCTGTAGATCCTCCTGACCTTCAAGCAGATTGACATATCCAGCTAGCTTGGTGTCATCTGCAAACTTTCTGAGGGTGCACTCAATCCCCTCATGCAGATCATTGTTAAAGATGTTAAAGGGGACATGCCCTAATACTGAGCCCTGGGGGACACCACTAGTGACTGGCCACCAGCTGCATTTAACTCCATTCACCACCCCTCTTTGTGCCTAGCCATCCAGCCCCTTTTTTATCCAGCGGAGAGTAACTTATCCAAGCCATGAGCAGCCAGTTTCTCATGCTATGGGAAATGGTGTCAAAGGCTTTACTAAAGTCAAGATAAACAACATCCACAGTCTTCCCTCATCCAGTAAGAGGGTCACCTTGTCATAGAGGAGATCAAGTAGTCAAACAGGACCTGCCTTTCATAAATCCATGCTGACTGGGCCTGATCACCTTGTTGTCTTGCACAGGCCAGTGTGATGGCACTTAAGATGATCTGCTCCATGACTTTTCCAGGCACTGAGGTCAGACTGACAGGCCTGTAGCTGCTTGGGTCCTCCTTTTGGCCCTTCTGGTAGATGGGTGCCACACTGACTAACCTCCAGTCAACTGAGACCTCCCTGTTAGACAGGACTGCTGGTCTTCTACCAGCTCCCTCAGAACCCTCTGAGGGATCCCATCTGGCCCCACGGACTATGTGGTGCAGCAGTTCACTTATTGTTTCCTCTTGGATTATGGGGCCTTGATTCTGCTCCCCATCTCTGCCTTCTGGTTCAAGAGGCTGAGCACTCAGTGAACTGGTCTTACCATTAAGAACTCTGGCAAAGAAGGCATTCAATACCTCAGCCTTTTCCTCAACCTTGGTCACTACTAGATGGAATGTAGCTGCTTCAGATGTCACCTTGCCACAAACTTTCTACCCCAAGCCCTTTACTTTAATAAAGGTGTTTCTTGATGTGTTACTGTCATTTATAGAAGGGGTGAGGGGGAAGTATTTTCTTAAGGCTACGAAGAAATGCTTCAGTGACTTTTTACATCTTCAGAGGTAATCTGAAGACATTGTGTATATAAAGTTTTTTACATAGGAATTCTAAACATGCTTATAATGGGAAGACAAGAAGCACAAGGTAGACTTCTAAGTTGTGGCTGAAATATAAGCAGAACAATGGGATATAAAAGCTTGGTTCTTTTCCAATGCTTAGAAAATCTCCAAGATTTTAAAAAAGTGAAACTGAGAGTATAATAAAAAATCAACAGGAGAGAATGGCTACATATTAATGATTTTTGTAACTTCCAATATTTAAGTACTTAGAAATAAACATCTAACATAAAGCTGCAGCTTTTATTTCATTCAATTAAAGGTGAAGTCATATGACTTCATGACCCTCTATATTGGGTTTGGTTGGAGATCAGTTTCCTCATAGCAGCCAATACAGTGCTGTGATTCTAGCTATACTTAAAACACTGTTGATAACACACCAGTGTTTTGACTATTGCTGAGCAGTGCTCAGACAGCATCAAGACTGTGTCTCCACTACCACCCCCACCCCCAACCCCCTCTAAAGGCAGCTAGGTTGAGGGTGGGCAGAGATTGGGAGGGGACATATCTGGGACAACTGATATTCCATCCCATATGATATGCTCAGCAACAAAGACTAAGATAAAGGAGGGGGCAGGGCATTCATTATTAAGGTGCTTGCAGGTATGAGATTGTTTATCTGTTTGATAGTTAGTTTGTTTTATTTAACTGCCTTTATCTTGACCCATAAGATTTTCATCTTATTTTCTCTCCCTGCCCTGCTGAGGAAAGTGGAATGAGAGAGCAACTTGGTGAGTACCTGGCAGCCATTCAAGGTCAATCCACCACACTCTTATTCCAATTAATAGTGTGTGTGTATTTATTTACAAACCATGTGGTCCTGTCTTTCATATGAATATATATTTAGCATGCTGCTGTAAAGACACTCAGGAACTCATGAATGTTCCTCAAAAAACAAAACAAAACAAAACAAAACCCCCCAAACCAAAAAATTGTTGCAATCTTAGCATAATGCTTTGTGTGGGCCATGAATTCTCTCAGATCAGGATGATTGATGACAGGCTGTTTGGTGACAGGGATTTCTGTTGCAAGAGTCTCTGCAGCAGCATTTTCAGCTGGATCTGGTGAGACCTCCCACACTGCTCTTCTGCTCAGTTCTTATATCCATCTGGTCCTGGGATCCTGTGTGGCCATTGCAGCACATTCAAGATCCATGGATGTAGATTGTCTTAAAATAAACACAAAACACCTCTTAATTATGTACAAAAGACTGTCCCACTTAACCATATTTACATCTTAGGAACAGTTTCTATTGCCTGTTTAAAAGTATCTTGTGTGCACAATTTGATCAACTCTGTACTGGGAACCACCTAGTGGAGTCTCCAGGAGGCCCAAATTAGGCGCAGGATTTTAATTTACACATTGAAATATTTCAGTCAGCGTAACCACCCCAGAAAATGTTCATGATGGTGTGATATAACTACTTGGGGAGCTACTGCATGAATTAGTCAAATACATTAATGTGAAGGTGGCAAGGGGTTCAGTCAGTAACCTTGTCACAGATCACTCTGTTCTTTCAAACTGGCCCACCATATCATGTCGGCCTATCTATGCAAATAACTAGCTGAGGGGATGCTGAACCACCCAGGAAATTAATGATTGGAGTGTATTGGGAGTGAGCACTGACACAGACTGATTCCCAGCTGTGCTGTAATTACAGCTGTGGGATGAACTGCAATTTGATCCCTATAATTTTACTTCATAGAATCATAGAATGGTTTGAGTTGCAAGGGACCTTAAAAATCTTCTAGTTCCAACTCTCCTGCCATAGGCAGGGACAACTTCCACTAGATCAGGTTGCTCCACGCTCCATCCAACCTGGCCTTGAACATTTGCAAGGATGGGGCACCCACGAATTCTTTGGGTAACATGTTCTGGTCTCTCACCACTCTCACAGTAAAGACTTTATTCTAAAGCTACCCTCCTCCACTTTAAAAGTGCTATCCCTAATTCTTTCATTAGACTCTCTGATAAAGAGTCCCTCCCCATCTTTCCTGTAGGTCCCCTTTAAGCACTCAAAGGCTGCTATAAGGTCTCTCTGGAGCCTTCTCATCTGTAGGCTAAACAACCCCAACTCTCTCAGCCTCTTCTCATAGAAAGCGGAGGTGCTCCAGTCTCCTGATCATATTTGTGTCCCTCCACTGGACCCACTGCAACAGGTCCATGTCTTGCTGGGGCTCTACCTTAGAGCCAAACACAGTACTCCAGGTGAGGTCTCATGAGAGCAGAGCAGAGGGGGACAATCACCTTTCTTGACCTGCTGGCCTCGCTTCTCTTGATGCCACCTGTGATGTGATTGTCTTTCTGGACTCTTGAGTGCACATTGCCATATCATATTCAGTTTTTCATCCACCAGTACCACCAAGTCCTTCTTCTCAGGGCTGCTCTCAATCCACTCATCGCCTAGCCTATATTTGTGCTTGGAATTGCCCCAACTCAGCTTCAAGAGCAGAGGGGGACAATCACCTTTCTTGACCTGCTGGCCTCGCTTCTCTTGATGCCACCTGTGATGTGATTGTCTTTCTGGACTCTTGAGTGCACATTGCCATATCATATTCAGTTTTTCATCCACCAGTACCACCAAGTCCTTCTTCTCAGGGCTGCTCTCAATCCACTCATCGCCTAGCCTATATTTGTGCTTGGAATTGCCCCAACTCAGCTTCAGAACCTTGCACTTGGCCTTGTTGAACATCATGAGGTTTACATGGGCCCACTTCTCAAGCCTCTCAAGATCCTCCTGCATGGTATCCCGTCCTTCCAGTGTGTCAACCACAGCTTGGTGTCATCAGCAAACTTGCTGAGGGTGCACTTAATTAGTTGGGACAGACTGGTCCAAATATTGACTCCTGAGGAACACTTCTCATCACTGGTCTCACTTGGATGTTGAGCCGTTGACCACAACTCTTTGGGTGCAATCATCCAGCCAATTCTTTATCCACCAACTGGTCCATCCGTCAAATCCATGTCTCTCCAGTTTAAAGACAAGGATGTCATGTGGGACAGTGTCAAATACTTTGTATAACTCCAGACAGATGATGCCAGTTACTCTTCCCTTATCTACCAATGCTGAAACCCCATTGTAGAAGGCCACCAAATATGTCAGGCAAAATTTGCCCTTAGCGAAGCCTTGTTGGCTGTCACCAATCACCTTATTTACCATGTGCCCTAGCATAGTTTCCAGGAAGACCCACTCAATGATTTTACATGGCACAGAGGCAAGACTGATTGGCCTGAGTCTTTCTTTTATCCCTTTTTAAAAATGGGGGTTATGTTTCCCCTCTTCCAGTCACTGGGAACTTCACTGGACTGCCATGACATCTCAAATATGATGGACAGTGGCTTAGTCACTTCATCTGCCATTCCTTCAGGAATTCAAAACTCCTGCTGCAATGCCAGAAAGCAGAAAATATCTTGCTATGGAAATTAGTTGTTCCTGTCTTAAAATAAATCTGTAAACCGGTCTATACCTTTGAAAGGCATAGTTCTTAAAGTTACACTGGACTTGAAAGTTGAGACAAATATTATTCTTTCCTTTTGAGGGTGCAAGACACTTTCTCTTTGCACACTTTTCTCCAGGTGATTGTAGAGCCAGACAGATCATCAAGCATGATGTATTGTTTTCAGATCAGATCTTATCAATGAATTTTCAGCTAGTCATGTGTGCATGCTCTGCTTTTGCCACTTCATATTGTTCACTATCTTGGGAGCTCTTATGCTCCTCTCTTTTCTTGTATGTGTGTGTAGGTATATGGGAAGGCAGAGGATTTCTGTACTCTGCTGAAACTTTACATGTTACTAGGATGATATCTGTGCTAGGCATTTGTTTCTGTCTATTTATGTAACTTAGTTTCTTTCTTTTTCCCCAGTTCCAATACCGAATTCCACCTGACTTTTTGCACAATAAACCACATGTGCATATGCGTGTTTTATTGTAGAGGGAGACTGTGAATATTCCTTTACACTTTTAGAGTCTGAAATTGAAACTTGAGAAACATGCTTTGTATAGCCTGACCAATAGCATTTGGCAATCCCAGTAAGAAAACACGTGCTCCACCCTGAGCTGAGAGCACAGGTCTCAGGGCTGGCCTGGACTCACCTTGCCTGGAGCAACGCTGAGCTGGCTTCAGCTCCTACCTCAGGGCCAAGTGCCTGTTGACTGCCCTGTCTTTGCTTGAGCTCTGCCAGTGCCTCCATGGGAAGGGCCTAACAAACAAGAGCCCCTGGGGGGCTAAGCCTGGGGAGGCTGTGGGGCCACGCTAGTGCTCACCTGGGAGCAGCCAGAAGACAGCAGCCATGAGTAAGGTATAACATAAAATTTGTCTGAGGAGGAGCCCCAAAGCTCAGTGGAGGGGACTTCCAACATGAGTATCATATCCCTCCCAGTGAAGGTCTTAGGATATTAATGACATACGATGTACATCCGTCTACATACACCCAGTGCTATTTGAGAAAGACTGAAACTTTCAAACTTAAGGTCCAGAGGGAGAATGTAAATTAGTATAAACTAGGAACAGCAGTAGATACGAAGCTTTTTACATATAATCCTATTTGTATTATTAATGAATTTTTCTATTCAAATCAAATAATTTGGTCTTTTAGACTGTTAAAAACATTAATTCTACTGACAATAAGTTCCTAGCTCCATATATCTTGTGTGTTTGCCCTTAACAAGGTTTTGAACGTAACATTTCTAAGCCTTATGGCTTGCTCTGATCCACCAATTTTCAGCTGTGTCTGCTTTGAAACAAACTCTGCATAATCACCTTTCAACCCCTTGGCTGCTAAGCCGGCCCTCTGGTTCATCTCAAAAAGCTCCATCAACCTCTGGGTGTCTCAGGTCCCATCATTACTGTCTTACCCCACCCTGTCATTTTCCATATGTGAACAACTGCTCTCTCACTTCCTCTTTCTGGAGGACTTGGGTAACTCAGAGTGTAGCAGTTGAAACACAGCAATGGGTGACTTTCTCACAATGACCTAGCTGCAGACTGCGAGAGGAACAAAGCCTCCTGGAATGAGTGACTGTACAAGCAGCAATAGCAAAGCGATGGGGTCCCAGGATCCTTTTGTAGTTCATTTCACACTCAGAATCTGAGAAATATTTTTCTCCCTGAGAAAGGTTTTTCTTTTAACTGATTATTTTTAACTGTTTGATAGAAATTTTCATAATACCTGAGAAATGCATCGACTACCCTGATACAGACAGATATGCTGTAGGAATGCAAATTATTTTCCTTGGATTGTACTTCTTCATGAAAAGGTGCTGCCAAGAGGAAGTTTAATGTTCCTACCACGGCTTTTTGACTAGGAAAACATGTTTTCTAAAAGCTGATCAAATATTGTCCTGATGTTTTACATTACTATAGCCCAAGCTCCAGCCAAGCATATAAAAAAGTGGAAAGTGCTTAGTACACACTGTGAAAGTTGACCTTTTTTTCATATGGATGCAAGTTATTTGGCCCATTAATGTTTTTATTTATTTAATATAAAGAAAAGCAAATAGTGCAATTCAAATGGGTAATTATTATTGGCTCTTTGGAATTGATGTCTGTGTTGATTCACATTCTATATAATATCAACACTGCATCAGAAGCCTGCTCCCATGCCCTTTTTTCTGTTAAAATAATTCTTTTATTCTACACAGTGCTGGCAGTTAATTTAAAAATAGGCATCACTTTTGAATGCACTTAATTAAAAAAAAAAAGATAGCATGATATGATCCATTGTTGTAGGCACAATGTTCATAGTCAGTTTTTTCTGAATAGGCTTTCAGGATATAAATGTTAAAAAAGCTATTATATTTCTAAGCAGCTATATCACAGGCAGTACCAGCTTGTATTTTGTACAGAGATGAATAAATAAATACATCTACGCAATTAGTTGGTATGTACACAGTTATTTGCACAGGTAGCCAACTGCATGTATTTTGTGTGTTGCATATTTCTGCATAATCACATATTGACAGCATTACAAATGCAGATATGGTATAAAACATTATACATACACACATATAACTCAGATAAATGAAAACCGTTGTATTCTTCATGTATATGTGTGTCTTTCCATGACAGCCCAAAGCCCAATAACGATGTTCAAACTTATACTGAAAACAGTATTGAAGGGAGGGCTGTGCATTGTTTGAACAGGTTCACACGTAAACCAAGTAGATTCTGGAAAGACATCTATGTACTCCTGTGGACTCAGATGAAGGCGTTCAGTATTTAATGGCACTATACAAGGACCATTAGATGGAAAAGTTCTAACCTCTAGTTTTGGACTTTAAGCTGAATTCATATTCACCAGCTTGTGAAGTGGTGTTCAAAGAGACACTGCTTGTTTTCTAAACCTGCTTTTCAGCTCTCATCTCAACCTAGCCAAAACATGTGCGTATTCACTGAGCATACACATTGTGAATTGCGCTCATTGGTTAGTTCAGAGAATAGTCTGTTCACTAGCGTAATAAACTCTATTATATTTGAATTGTTAAACCCTTTTCTTTGTCCTTATGCAATTCATAGCATTACCTGTAAGTAAAAAGCGTCATAGATAAATCAGAATAGAAAGTAGCTAATCCCTTCTATTTTGCATTCAGCCAAAACTTGATTTTTCTCTAGAACTTTGATCTACGCACTTGAATTTTAAACGATCAGTTGTTAGCATTTCACTCTTTCTGGTGGGACACCATTTCAAACACTGTGCAGTCTAGGCGTTAGAGAATCTTCTTACTATTTGTCCTCAGATATCATTGCATGATTTTAGAGATTGTTCCAGACATGCACAAAGAATTTTCAACTTTCCGGTATAGCTGTTATGTCTTTTCTTGAGTATTTAGCCAAGTTAGAGGTATTTGGCTCTTAAACCTATTTTAAATTGATTTTCTGTTTTAATACTGAAATTCTCAGAACTATCTAAAGTGTACAGTGCCATTGCATATTCATCGTGCTGTAAAGATTGGCCCTTGCTATATGGCGATATAGGGCACCTAAAGTAATTAATTCAGTTATTTAGGTAAAAAGAAAATCATAGTTTCATTAATGGTGACTGCTTAAAAAGGTTCCAGTAATCTAACTCTTGCTTTTTGTAGGAAAAATAATGTCTCACATTCCTAGAACAATTAACATTTTCTTAAAACCATATACTCTTGACATACTCAAAGTAGCTACTACGGTACTTTTTCAGCTCCACCAAACTTTAATCCAAAATGTGATCTGCATTTGAATTAGTCCCAGGCTTTCTACCCAAATATTGCAAATCCACCAGAATCAGCATCACTAATTCTTTAATAAAATGGATATTTTATGAAACCTGACAACATTAGTAGAGATTTTTTACAATTGTAGATTAAGCCTTTTATGGAGAATCACTAATGACAGTCAGGTTCAATAGAACACAGTTTTCATCTAATATTAGTTTCTGGCAAGTCAATTTGCAAGGTTATTTTTGCAGATTAAATTAGCTGTATTGGGAGGTCACCCTTCTGCTTCTAAATCAAAAAAGAAAGACAGATGCATAATAGCATAATCCTGTAGATGTATTATTAACCAATCTTTCTCAATAAGGAAATCAGCTATGCACCAAGAAGGGGTGAATAAAAAAAATAAAATGGTGTTTTATAACAAATAAATATCTCTTGGAAGAAGTTGCTGAAGGGCCATCTGAATATCATCACTAAGTGTGCAACCTGTATGTATCTCAGTATTCAATTTCTGGAAAAAGTCAGTAAGTTCTTAGCAAAGAGTAAGAGAAGCCAGAGATCACTATTTAAACTGGCTAGAACCTATCTATTCTGGGCTACATGATGTAATTATATTTTTTAAAACGTAGCTTCAGACTTCTGGCTACGGTCTTAATCATAGGCTATCAGTCCATCAGTAGTTGGTGACAGAAGGATCAGTCAAAGAAAGTAATTTGGATTTGAAAATTGTTCACCAAATTTAACCTAGTCCTGATGTTTTCCTTAGGTTTATGTTCTAGAACTCTAGTTATTTTTTACTTCTAAGACAGGTCGTGGATACAAGTGTGCAGTACATTATAGGACGTACACAGAGAATGACACAAAAAATTCTAGGAAAAACATAAAAACTAAGTAATCCAGCTTAAAGATTAATTGTATCTTCAATTAAACAATCTTTTGTCTGTTTCCCGAAAACCATTGTAGATCAGAAAAATCCGTGTTTTAATCTCTACTTCCATTTGACTTTTGTCCAAGGACTGAGTATCTTGCAGGGACATCACTCGCTTAGGCTGAAACAACATAGTCTGTTATGAAGAACAACGAAAACTCGAAAAGCCTAGTGATTTTGGGAGCTAACTAAAGAACCTCTCAGTCCCACTGCAAAGGACAGCAGGGTTGAAAAAGTAATGCAAAAATAACAGCAGGGCTGCATCAAGATTCCTCCCCTCACAGCTATCCTCTGGCACCTGTGAGCTCAGGATCAGCCCACCTCTGTGGTTTGGGTTAGGGTTCAGACTGGCAAGGCCTAGAGCTGCAGGGGCAGTGAGGCTGAAAGGTTCTTTCGTTAGTGTAAATCTATATAGCTCAAATGGTTTCAGCGAAGAAGCTTCAAGTCCAAGAGCTGAGCCTTTGACTTCAGTTTTTTTCTGTGTAAAGTGCTATTCTGTCTTGCTGAAAGAAGTTGATTTTTTGAGCGATAACATCCAGTATCAGTGAACACTGAGTACAGGAAGATAAATTTAAAAGCAAATTAAAGTGTTTTCACAGACTTGGAATAAAAATGATCAGGTTATTTTTGAGGAAAGGCTTTTACTAATTAATTATTCTTTTCTCACTAAATTAAGATGAAGTTTCAATTAGTAATCAATTTGCCCTCAAAATAACATTATTATGATAGAATATTGGGTATCTAACAAGCTCCTATACCATCTAGAAATAAAGGTGGTATGGTGCTTAAGTCTCTTTGAAATCAATGGAAGTTTGGTTTTCTGAAAAAGTCTTGGGTGTCCTTATAGAACAGCTGATACAGCATGCCCTCAGGTATAGGTACTGTGCAATATACTAAGAAAGTATACTTTACCTGATATCGGCAGAACCTCGTAAGTTTTCTTCAGCTTTTGGCAAAAATAAATGGAACAGAGGACTCGTATTTTTATTCGTATTACAAAAGCATCTTCAAACTCTGACCAAGAGTAGAATATCAGTGTACTGGATAATGAGACAAGCTGTGTTCCTAAGTACTTACAAATTACATGAAGTTGATGAAAAAGGGTATTATTATCCATGTTTTGCAGATGTGCCACTAAGGAGAATGTAATTTGCCCGAGGCCAGCTATCTGATTTTTTTTTGTTCAGTTATTATTTAGATTTATCAGCAATGCAAAACACCCATAGAGAAACATTGAACATTGTTATCCATTAATGCATTTATCACAGTGAGGTCCTTGGCCATGACTGAAACTCAAAGGCTCTGTGTTAGTCAAAGAAATGACGATAATAAACGCCATGGGTTTTCCTCTCAAAAGTATTTGTGTTTCCTCTGAAAGTGCAAATGAATACCCACTAGGGAAAGGTATTCTATTTTATAACAGTGTCTAGTCAGTCACTTCATCTCCCTCCTGTTTGTCTGCCTCTAAGTACAGATCACTGCTGGGACTCTTTTCCTATATCTTTCAACTGACTTATTCAGAAGACTTTCTCTGACAGCATGACAGAAGACACCTCTCTGATAGTGTGTTTTCTTCTCTAACGGCTTTGTGTACCATGTGACTGGAGTCTCTGACTGGTAGGTAGAGAGTAATGGATTGGTTTTTAAGACCAAATGTGTGTAATGGCTGTGTTCTTTCTGATGACAAAACTGAGAGGGAACTGTGGCCATTATAATAGCAAATATGATACCTGCAAATTTTCATTGCTGTAAGTTGTCACAAATTGACGGAGCTTTGACTTGCCTTTAAATCAAACAATAAATGGCTCTTCTAAGACTATCTTAGGCATAGGCTGCTGATCATTTCAGGAAAACCTAAGCACCAAGCTGGAGAAACAAACTGAAAAATGAAAGGGGGAAAACCAGGAACAGTAATGAAGACATGGAAGATTTTAAACTAGCGTTTAGTCAATTATATCCTTCTTTCTTCTGCTTTTGTTGCACTTTTCAAATTTTTGTTTAAAAGGCAATTTTCCCTTTACTGCTTCTAGTTAATTTTTGAGTTGTACTTTCTATTGGTAATGTGTTGCACAGACTTCAGTTATCATTCCTTTCATTATCATCTGGTTAACTGAGCTATTTTCTTTATTAATTTAATTATCTGTTTTCACTTCCCTTTCATTCAGTTTTATCTTGAATTTGTCTTTATAGTCTTCCATCCTGTCACTTCCCGCTGTTTAATTCTTCCCCCTTTCCAGCACAGGCAAAGGCAATATTTGCCTTGAGTTCTGTAAGCTTTCGAAGGACCTTTAACTATTGTTACAGCTTTGTATGAGAGCTGAAAGCTATTTGATGACAGTAACATCTCCTTGGAGAGTGACGTGAGTGGCTGGTGCTGATCTCAGGAAAAATTCTTTCATCTCTTATATAGAAGATTAACTCTATCAAATGTAGGTTTTGGTGGGGGGGTTTTTGTTTGTTTTTCCCTTGGGGTTTTTTGGGTTTTTTTTTTTTTTTGGTTGGTTGGTTGGTTTGGGTTTTTAAATTATTTTGGGGCTTTGTTTTTTTTTTTTTTTTCCCTTTTTTATGGTGTTTAGAACAGTAATAACAGTTCCATCAAAAAGAGCAACTGAAACCTGTGCTGCAAGATCCCTCACTGCGTTGCTGACTTTACCCCTGCTCTTCAAAGACAAGGATAGGCTTATGGGACCAGAGAGTTCCAGAACAACGTGGTCACTAATGTACCAGTGCAATAGTCATCATTATTGCTTTTGCTAGTAGTGAATCTCTTTACACCTCTGTGCACTGCTTAAATTTGTGGTGTCTCATCTCCAGTCTTTTCTGTGAAAGTGAAAAATAACCCTTCCAAAAGAAGAATGAAGATAATATACCATCCATGCAGAGGCCTTAACGAATCATGACAGCGTACAGCAAAAAGGAACCCATGTTCCTGGGGAAGGCTTATTGTTTTCCTTTAAAGTTGTAGCATATTTTAATGACTTGGAAGGAGCAGCAGAGCATCCTAGTAGTACAACTTGGATTAGGATGAAGGTCTTTTGAGTTTCAATCCAGTGCCTACCTATCTACCTTGAAGAAAATGGAGAAATGAAATCTCATGTACACTAAATTAAAATTTCTTTACTTTTTCTATCTGGAAACAGCAATCCAAGACAGTGGCTGGGGAATCCACTTTCTGTCAAAGAGATAAATGATAACCTTACACACACAGACACACACATATATGCATAGATATAGAACAGTTTAACTGATCACAAACAGGAGGGCTCAGAAGTAAAGCCTGACTTTATAACTGGTTTGTCTTCAATATCTGGATTTTAAGCAGAATCAAGGGACAGGCAGAGTGCCATCAGAAAGTACTAGCAACAAAAATATATCTGCAAGTAAGCAGATTGGATGCTAATTAAATTTTTCTCTGCTGCCCTAGTCATAAATCTTAACTTATGCTTGGAAGAATATCAAAAGATAATCATCATTTTACTACTTCAACATCTTCTTCAAAGCAGTACCAAAAATGGACCAAGGATGAACAGAGTTTAACTTCTTATTTAGTAATAACATATCTAAATATACTTTCAGCTTTGGTGTATTCTCTGCTTCTTTGACCCCAATGCTGCAAGCAGTTCTATATATATTCTGGAATTTAAAACATGGCTGCTGTCCCACTAAGTTAATGGGATAAACCACCCATTTAAGGGTATGCGGGAGTGTTTGCATGAGAAGAGCTAAAGTTTATATTTATAAGAAGTTATCACTTGGACTGTCAGCTAGATTAGTAAATTACTCATTTGAGAATACTGATTCATAGTATTCATCTAAATTCCTCAACAGCTTTGTTTTCATAATCTGTTTCATAGGACAGAACAAATAAATGGATTTTTTTTTTCACCAAACTTAAGTCAGCTTCATGGCTAAGGAAAATGAATTATAAAACTTTATCCCTAGGATTTTCAGTTAAATATCTGGAATGAGTGAATAATCTTTTTCGCTGTTACCTGCATCCTGATTTCCTTCATAGCTTCATTCTCCATGAAAATCTATAGAAACTTGTGTGAAATTTGGACTGGGAATGGGACAGCCTAAGAGATTCACTCTATCTCCACCTGATAGTACAGCAGAGAAGAAAAATGAATTGCAGTCAACAACGTGCTTTGCATGTGTGCTTGTTTGATTCTTTCTGCTGTGGTACTCTTTACTTATTTATATCCTTTTAATGATGATATAGCTTATTTTTGAGTTAAAACTATATATGAAACAGAGTCATGTTTGCTTTCAGTAGTAAAACAGGCAAAATCTCAAATTTCTCCTCTGTCAGAAATATATCATCGGATCCATAAAACACTAAAACTCAGATGGAGCATAAAATAGCAGAGATTAACCTCTTCATCGGCTGATATGTACAATATGCAGCATTTTAAGAGATGTAACTATAGACCAATATTTCAGCTCGAAAATGTAAAGTTACTACAGCCCAAATAAAATATAGGTTTACAAAAGAGGAATTGATGGAGAAACATGAACTGTCTTTTCCGGAACAATGTAGCTGTCAGTGTTAGTTGCCAAGGTTGGATTCACTCATGATTCATATCCCTGCTCTCTAAACACACGAAGGTATAACTCATGCTCTGTGAAAAAATCTGACAGCAAAAAAAATGAAACCAGCATGTTTCTGCAATGTCTCATAATATTTTAAAATCTGTGGGTGCTGAGAAAGACAGGTGAGCATGGGTCAGAAGGTAGGTATGAAAGCCATAGTTAAGTCATAAAAAGGGACAGACGCTCAGGTCAAAATCTCAGGTTTTGAAACCTCAAGATCATAAGGCATAAGCATATAAGGCTCCATAGAAAACTTCAGGCCCAAAAAAGAATTCCATCCAAAAGAAAATTCTTATAAAAGCATTTGACATTTAGATTTGGGAGTTGGCATGGTTACAACGCAGGATTTATCCTGAACTTCAACAAGGACATAAGGGATCTAATACTGTCTTAATTCTTGAAATTTAGTATTCATAATTCTGATGTCTACTTCTATTTCTCTCTTCAAACTACATAATTTTTTTGTTAGTTCTACTCCTTGCTTCCAGTATTCTCTTTAAGTCATGTCACCTCTCTACCTCTCTGCTTCACATTTTAAGTCTCTTCAAGTTTTACATCGATCTTATTTGAGCTCACCATTTCCATTGTTCATTTAAATCTGCAACTGTTTTTTGAATTGCTTTATTTTCCTTGTCTGTTTCAATTTCTGGGCTTAAATCACATCAGTTATATATCAACTTCTCAATCACTCTTATCTCAAACATCAATTTTTACTTCTTACTTTAAGTCAGATCAACTTTCATATTGATGTAATTTCTGTAACCATTTCCTATTACTTATTCTTGGCATATTGACTTTAAAAGGATTTCCTATTCGTATAAATCTCTGTGTATTTATGTTTGCAGTAACTTTATGTGATATACTGAATTAAAAAAGAAATTAAAAACTATTTTCTACATGAAAATATTGTAACTGGCAACATAGAATTCTTAAAACAGATTTTTTTTTCTTAACAAAAGACCTAAACTAAATCTTCTGAAATTAATGGGAGTCTTTCCAAGTAACATTTAGGAAAAATGCAAAGACAGCATTTTGAAAGAAATATACTCCCATGCTATTAAACTCAGATACATTTTCATAGGAAAGATCATATATGAGATAAATTTAGGATAGAGATTAAACTTTAAAATAGACGTAAGTTATAAACTAATGCTATTTTAGTAACACCTGTTTCTAAATGAGAAGAAATGTAAGCAAATGTAGCTTACCAAGCTGATCTGAAAGAAGGAAGGCAAGACTACGTTTGGCTCTGACTTAATCAGAAAGGCAGAAAAGAGTTGACTAATTCCACTACAGTTACTTCCCCAAGAAAGAAACGCATCTGCCCTTTTTTTCTGGTTCTGAAGGCAAGGAATGCAGGGCCAAAATTGGTGCCATGCTAAATGTCCTACTGTTTTTAATGGCTCTGGATTTTCAGTCATTTACTACCTGCTATGTCATTACATTTTACACGTAAACACAGACATTTTAGAATCTTATTACTCAGATACACAGGCAAATGGGTAGAGACACAGACTACATCCTTCAGTTGGGGGACTTTCTGCTGCATTCCTGAGGTAGATATCAGGCAGGGCATCTGGCTAAACACGGATATCTGAACAGATATCCTCAGTTCTCTTCTTAGCCAATAAAGAGAAAATGGCACATCATAGGTATGTCTCATGTCATCAGCTGAATGACACCCTAAGAACATCTCTTCCTCTGTAAACAAAAAGTACTGACTAAACAAATTGTAAAGCAATTAGCTCAGTCATAGAAGTCCACATTGTAGATATCTTAAGGCCCAGCCAGTGTGTCTAAAGTGCGATGCAATGCACAGGACCTCCCATGGTGGATGAGAATTTCCATCATACTCTCCTGTAGACAAATGCGGCTGCCAGTTTGTGCTGACCACAGATTTTCAGTTACATCATCCCAATCCATCAATATGTAAGAATGATAAACTTCCACATACAAGAAGATTCAGTTAAATTCTATTGTGTATTAAATGGTTGAACAATACATAACCACCACACCACAACCCCCCAAAAAAATCCAAACCAAAAAGCCTTGTTTTTCAAATTTATCTATTGATCATAAATCAGAGCAGACTTCCAAGGACTGGATTTCCTATTTGTACTTACAGTTGTTCTGGTTTTTGCATTGCAGTTTTATAAAGAATTAAGTGTTTTTTCTTCTTTCACTTGGCCAAGGTGTCATATAAATCATTTACACTCCAGGAAATTTGTAGGTCTCATAGCTACCAAACAAAAATACTGCAATGACAGTTGTACAGCTCAAGCAGACACCTGTAATACCTGTAGGGTTAAAGTGCATTGATCAGGACATAATTTATATTATTTTGCCTCAAAAGCATTTACAAGTGCATTGCAATAATGTGACCAACAGTAATATATACTTGGATGGCATAGCCAAATAAAATGTATAGACTTTTCCACAAATATGTACACAATGTGACCACCTAAGGCACAAACAATGACTTGTGTGGTTGCTCCTAGGAGGCATCCAAATCATGAGTCTTTGAAGTCAGAAAACAAAGAACAAGGTAAGTACAAGGGACTGCATATAGGCAGGACTTCTTACTAAATCCGCAAAGATGACTGAAAAAAAAATATACAATATAAACAGCATCAGGAGCAAATGAGAACCTCCTTTGTGGTGAAGATTTGAGTAGTATAAATGCATGTGGCATAATTGAGGAAGATGGAGAAAGATCACAGTTCCACTTGACAATCCTGACTTATTTGTCAAAGAGCTTTCAATCCTGCTCACCTTGGCTTCAGGAACTAATCACTGCCAAGAACTGCAGCCATTGTTGCTAACAATACCGTATCAGCTCCTCGGACCTGATTTTTTGGTCTAAACACCACTCTATCATGTTTTCTAATTCCCTGACTGATAGAAAACTTAATCTATACATAAATATATTCAGTTCCAATACTCGCAAACTTAACATATAAATTATTAATAATTCCAAATAGATTTGTCCAGAGACCTGCTCAAAAAAGCAAAATCAAAACCCCAAAGCCCGAATGTGTGAATTACAACTGCTGCAGTTATTTGTGTGTCAGAAAGTTCTTAATGTCTTGAAAGGTGACATGGTATATTTTAAAATTATCTGGTTGAGATTGGAGGCTTAGATTAATTACAACAAGAACAGCTGAATCTACAAGTCATTATTGCTTAGTGCATAAGATGAAATGTGTAAGGAATCTACTTAAAATATATGCCTAATCATGGCAATGCTTCCAATCGACAGTATGAAAATTTTAGTAGTAAGATTTTGTCAGGGACTGAAAAGAATTTTTCAGTGGTGTAAGTTCCTCTATTCCAGTAGGTGTTCTTAAGGAAAAAAAGATTTTAGCCACAAGCCTGTCTCCTTGTGTGGTATAAACAATGGAGTATTTGTTTCCTAAATTAGATGTGAAAGAAGATACAGAAAGAACAAGATTATCAGAGCAGATTCTTCATTCGTCCATTTAATCCTTCTGTTTGTTCCTTCTGCATCCTTGCAACTTTTCCCTAC
>NW_010395720.1:0-9469 GCF_000710305.1 Buceros rhinoceros silvestris | reverse complement strand
CAAAGAGGAAAGCATGATCAAATGGCTTTGAAACTGCTTCCTCATCCTTCCATCCTGGATCAGAGACGAAGGTCCTGCTGTAAATGATCACTCCCTCTGCCTCTGATTGTAGGAGATAAGATGGAAAACTTGGTGGTGAACAGAAGTGAATCTGTCACTATCCAGCTGATGTAAAAGTGATTGATGCAGGACCTACATATGAAATTGGAATCTGTGAAGGAGGTAGCAAAGCTGGGAAAGTGTGAGAACAGGACAGCTTAACTGATGAAAGGAAAAGGAATGATGGTCTGAGGGGACAGGACTGATTTGGAGGAACAAGTCTAATTCCAGAGTATCAGCGTGAATAGATGTAGGAACAAAACATCTGTCAAAGCTGTAAGAGGGATAAGGCAGAGACCATAGTCATCTTTCTGACATGTGCAAGACAAATTGTATTATTACATAAATCACTTCAAGATTAACCAGGAATTTCACAAGCAGAAGATGGAAAAAAGAAGTTCCCACACAACATCATCTTAAAAGAAATTATGACGTGTTTAATTAGTAGCAGAACTAATGAATCCTGGTTCCCCATAACTTTTTGTTGCATGTGTCTGTATCATTCTACTGTAGCATCCATAAAGCATTTCCTGCAGTACTCCCCCACAGTTTCGAGCTCTTCTCCTTTTATCTCCCTGTGATACATTCACTTCTACATTTACTCGCCCATCCTTCTCAGTGTCCTTAACTCCTCTGCTGTATCTTCATCTCCTTTCTGTGACTTAATATTAACAGCTGAGTAAAAGCCAATATCTGCTATAGCTGATTCTGACCATGTGTGCGGTGATTGACCAGACTGACAAACCAAACAAACTGGACAGATAAGCATTCAGTCCATCCAACTGCTTTTTGTGAGTTACAGAATTACTGTATTTTTCTCCAGTTTGATTCAGCTACAGATTTTCACAAAAATTATGGGAACTTCAGAAGAGATTCAGTTGCCTAAACTTAAACCTGAAGTTCTGTTTGAGGCACTCTAACTTTGGCAGGTGTGACACAAGTTGTAAATGAGTATATACCCTTCTGTATTGGCTGCTGGAGATCAGATAAGATGACCTGATGACACAATACCTGTTTAAGTTCACAGGACAATATGGGAAGCCCCAGGACTATAAACAATTTATCACTTACCAACCACTTCTTATCATAAGAATGACGTGGTGAGAAACAGGTGAAAGAAATTTTAGGGAGTTACAGAACAAAGAGCAAGTATCCAACCTAAATGAAATACACCACGGATAACAAATTCAGGTCCATGTAGGCTTGCAGACCAATGAAGAATGAGTAAGGTGTAAAGTGCATCAGCAAACTTAAAAATGTCCTCAAGCAATCGCTAGAGGGAAGTGGGGAAACCACGAAGATTAGCACTGTAGTTTCAACAGACTGAGGATTCTCCCTGCATTCCCCTGCAAACCATGTGCACCCAAACTGAAGTCCCTACAAGAGGAGCAGTGAGTAGATGAGCACGACACCTAAAAAAGGTCGTTCGTGTACTTATCATTTTAACTGCATATAATTTGAACTATAGTTAGCATCATTACAATGGGAGTAGCAATAATTCTTTAGTAAGTCTATTCTTTAATTACTCTAAAGATATACTATTGATTTTGAATTTACAATGCGTTCCTTTTATCGATAACATGCTTTTGAATGGAAATTCAAGCAACCTACTCTGTGTAATTTGGATGCAAGGAATTGATAATGGAAAGCTATTATTGTCTCAGTTTAAAAAAAAAAGAACCGTTTTGGCTTGAATAAGAACTAAATGTTTGGAAGGACTTTATCTTAATCTTAACTAATCATATTATTTTGGAGGTGGAGAGAGATATGAAAACCGTCTTGTGAGTTGTTGTGGCAAAACCTTTTGACCCAAGAAAAGCAACAACTCTCCAGGTCTAATCCTGGGTAGAAGACTTGCTGAAGGGGGTTAAGGTTCTCACGTGCAAAGAGAGGAAACAGAGCTCTGAATAAAATGTAAACAGGTTTTGTTTTATATTCACAATAAGTTCCTCATTTTTCAATATTTGGCAGTGATTCTGCAGGGAATAAGCAAATGTATTATATACTTGCACGTAACATGTTCAGTTGCTATACTTACTCCTAAAACGTGTTGCAGAGTTGCCAACATCATATATATCATTACCCGGATGGACTTATATCTTTGTGCAGAATAGATTCCAAATTTGAAACTATAAACATTCCTTTACACTGAATTAATTCCTAATTCCACAAATATTTTCATGAGTTTCACGTGAGACTATTCACTACCTTACATGACATAATCTTTAACAGCTTTTCTAATTAGACTGAGCTAGCTATAAAAGCAGTTGTTATTTTTATTGCTGTGATTATACACTTTTCTTTAGAAATAATGAAATGATCAAACATTTTTTCAGAATTTAAGAAATGAAAATCCTTAACAGCCAAGAGGTGCATAGGCATTTGACATCTTATTACATAGCAAGGGCAGTTTCAAAATGTCTGAATCCTGACTGCAAATCTGACAGAAAAATGTCCTGTAAAGAGTTTTATTGTATTATCAGGGACATGGAACAAATGGCATAATAGATTGATCCTGCTTTTAACTATTTGTGAATAGCATAGAAGTGATTCAGTCATCAGTTTTGATGTTGAGGAAAGCTAAATTTGCACATTTTCCTTTACAATTCAGAGACGTTATTTTTAATCATGCCTCTACTCTGGTTACAGTTTAAAATCTGTCATCCAGAAATCCCTGAAGCTTACAATGTTTCTTAGTGTGCCGAAAATACTTTTGCCTTTGGCTGCCCTTAGGGTTGAGGCTAGAAGAGCACAGGAAAGTATGCCAAGGTCTTGGATGGTTGTAGAAAAAGCTCTACTGAGTCTGTGGTACTTTAGAAATTTTTCCTTGAAAGAAAGCAAATAATCATTAGAGTATTTGAATACTGGAGAAAAAAAGAAACAAATTCAGTGAGGAAAAATAATAAAAAAGGAAGTATTTGTATTGCTTTAAAGCTCTTGTATTCTACACCTGAGTGAAAATGTTCAGCTCTTTTAATAAATATGTAAGACCTCCAAGAATACAATCTATGAATAAATTGTTAAGAGTTACTTAGCTTGAAAGAAAAAAAAATCCTCAGATATTCTGGTTGGACTAGCTTCTAGATTTGGTAGTAATTTGTACTCAGTAGAACCATCAGTAACTTTTACATTTCTTCATGATGCAATTTTGCTACCTTATTTTCCTCTCTTCGTCTTTTCTCTTGGATGCAAAAAAATGTCAGAGTCCAAAAGGAAAATGAAAAAACATTATTTTGTCCAGATCTATAACACTGAGTTGATCTATATAAATGTTATGCATTTGGATCGTTATTGTGCATTGTTATTAGTGATCATTACTCTATATATTCAGCAATCGGAAGTGTGTTAGCTGCTTTGCAGAGCAAAGATTGTGTCCATTTTGTGTGGTAACTAAAATTCGGCTTTGTGTCTGGCACCCTTCAGAGGAGGATGTGAAACTCTAATAAGGAATAAAAAAGGAACAAAAAAAAAAAAATCAACCCAGGGTCAAACAGAGTTCACAAAAAACTGGTACTAAATAGTAGGTATCCACAAAGAGAAAAATCCCCATCAAATGGTATTAAACCACTTTCTGAATTATTTACTTCGGAAAAAAAATCTACTGAAGTAAATACTATTTTTCTGATGATATGTATAGGGAATATTTATATTGACACTAAAGAAAGCCTTAGAGTGCTGGGAATCTAAAAATAAACATCTGCAGTTTGGACCTCCTGAAGAGAGTCTGGTTTCCCAGGTGCTTTCAGTTCCCATTGGGCAGCCTGAGGACCTTTTTAAGCTTCGATATTCAGAATTCCCGAGGCTCCCTGTGTCCCCCTGAGTGTATCTGGTCACTGTTCTTTAAATCCATTATTTTAAAAATATTGGTCACATCGCTAAATGATAGTGCTTGCTGCATTGCTCAGCAAGAACAAGTGTTCCAATTCCTTGAGGTGTTGGGTTTACTGGGATTGTCACAGTAGCTGTAAAGGTGGGGAGACTCCACATGAATAGAAAAAAATATCCTTGGCACATGCATGAGTCAACAAAATAAAACAACAGGCCAGAGTAAAAGAAGAATTAAAATAGACAAAGCAAGCTAACATAAACATAGACCTATAGAACCATAGAACATAAATAAGACCTATTCTGGAGATGATAGACACTTAAGGGTTTATTAGTCCTTCAATACCAAATTTGATATGTATCATCTCTTTGATGAGGAATGGTATAAGGCTCAGGAATTTAGAGTGTACTTGTGCTATGCCACTACTCTGCAGAGAAATGGATTTTTTCTACTCAGGAAAAAAGGGATGTGATGAGCACACCAGACTAACAGTGAATTTCCTGTGTATATACACTTCAAAGTAAACAGAAGGGGATAGCTGAGCTTCTAGACACGCATGTTAAACAAGATATGTAGATTTCTACATCTTTGATATGCCACAGCTGGGTGTGTGGACAAGTAAAAGTGAACATTAAGATGCACATCGAAATTTAATGCTGGAACATATAGGCAGAAAATTAAGTATGTCTTTCTGATATCGGATAGGAAAGTTATTTTCTAAATTTAAAGACTGAATAGAAAAGGTATCTTTTGTTCTAGGAAATGAGAATGTTAAAAAAGAATTCTGGTTTTCATGTTTACTGTGTAATGACAATGTTTATTTTAAAGTAGGTGGTGTGTGATGTCTCCATATTTAAATCTCATGGTTTGTTGAGCCACATGTAATAAACTCAGTGAATCATTTTATCTGCACCCTTGAGAAGAAATAATTATAATTCCATATCCCCAACAAGCTTTAAACAGTTACGTTTGCATAGAAAATGCAAAAGCATTTTCTAAATCTGGACTGTTTCTGAGCATATAAATAATTACATGTTCAGTGGGGAGAAATTATGTATTTTGTTTCTCTATCATATGTCAGACAGGTAGTAGTGACTTACTCCATCCCCAGTGATCACACAATTGAACGTCATGAAATCAGTCTTGCTTCTCAGCCTGTTTTCTCAGTGTGTCAGAGATACCATGCCTATTAATAGCTTGGCAATGTAAAAAATAGTAGAACATACTGCTTAGAGTCACCAAAGTCATCTGTGATAATATAAAAAATGCTGGCATTTTCCATACTTCATGCCTGTATTTTATAGCATCTTTTCTAGACAAAAATACCTAGAAATATTTGCATAAGCCAAGATGTTCATAATTCAGCAATACACTAAACTTTTTATTTAACAACAGAAGAATTTACATGAATGTGTATTTAAAATTCTTCTGGATACAAGTATGTTGTGGTTACTTTTTTCTTTTCTGATAAAACAAAAAAATTAATCCGGACTGTAGGTCTGTGTGTTTTTTCAGCATGTGAAGCCATTGAAGTGATATTCAGTCAAGCAGAATATAAAAATAAAGGTGCAGAAGAGCACAAAGATAGTCATGAATAGATCATATCAGAAAGAGGTAGTTATTTTAGCATATCAGAGATGCTTTCAATTAAAAATGCATTACTATAATACTACATTGCTTCATATAATGTGCTCATACAATTTTCTCTAATTGTAAATACATCATGACAAATGATTCCTGATTGGATTTTTCATATATTTCTATGGAGCTCTGCAATATCCTTAATGATAATTCTGTGAGGAACAGAAATTTGCAAATTCATTTTTTTTCTTTATTTACCCTTCTGATTGTTCTCCTTATACAAACATAAAAGAACACTGAGTCAGCGGTAGTTAAATTTCCTTCAGTACACTGGATAGTTAAGCATATTATGCAGTTGGACTAGAAATGCTGGTAATTAGAGTTATTGAGTCTGGCTGGAAACAATTAAATTAATTTCTGTTGATTTTATCACAGTGCTCAAAAATGTTATCAAACATAAAGATAAGTGCATGAAATCCCACTAATATAAGTTTTTATTAAAGCTGTAAAACAGAACTAGACAATGAGGGAGAGAATGTAATATAAGCCATATTTTTAAAAGAGTCCCTGTTTTTCTCTAAGCTCACGACAAACGAGAGGACAGAGGCTTGGATTCAACCTTGGGTAACTCCTCCAAAGTTAGCTGAGATACACCAAGAATGGTTTTGACCCAGAGGGTTTTGGATTCATTTATTTTAAATGAAGCCTATACATATTTTAAAATTAGCATTGCCCTTCAGAATGCTGAAGTAGTGAGTGTAAAAAGAAAGACATCCTGAAAACTATGTGTGGTAGGAAGTATTTTAGGCTCCAAAGTCAAACCATTCAACGACCTTTCCAGCCTCATTCATCTGACTTTCACTTTGCTTATGCAATGGCTGTGAGTTAAACTCTGGTGAAGATATGAGAGAGAAAAATCATATGCCCCTTGTGCTTCTGACTGATTTGGATCCTTCCTAAAAGAGACTGCATCATTTACTTGTTGAGTACACTGCCATACTCAGAAAACTAGGAAGAAAGAGATTATGTCTTCAGTTACCGTGCCATCCCTCAGGATAAAATGGTGATTAGAATCTTTGGCTCACTTTTTTATGCAGTTATATCCATATAACTCCTGTCTGAGGAGAATTATGGGCCACAAGGAAACCTACATGTTCAGTCCTTCTTCCAAATCTTCATTCCAAGTGCATAGAAAGGTTGGACAAAATGCAGAGTTCATGGAGTGTTAGCTGACTCTGTTGTTGGAGATGGAAGCAATTTTGAAAAGGATGTAAGATCAGGTGCTGTGTTCATATTGCTAAATGAATTGCAGATCTAGCAATGAACTTTAAAGTGTTTAGAGTCCCTTCTTCCATCCATGCTGTTGTTTGTTAGCCAGGTGTGAATGTTCCAGAGTCCCTCTTCTGGCTTCCAGCTGCTGCTTCAAAAGGATACTGATCTCTGCTAAGTCCTGAACTGTGTCTGTCAGATTCATTTTAATGTGTGAGATACCGTATGAAATAAGAATGGATGTAGCTGGCTATGTATGGATTACTGTAACTCCTCTTATGAAATACAAGGAGGATACCAGCATCATTTGTTATAGTTTGAGTGGGATGGAGAGGAAGGCATAATATCTGTTTCCTTTCTGCTAACAGATTGAAAGGATTAAATCTACTTGCATGTGAGGGTACAGTAGAAACCATATTTCCTTGAACACAAACCACAGTTAAAGGACTCTTTCACTGAGTCAAATGGATATGAATTCCTGCTATTTGTGAGAGTGTTATAAGGGCGTAAAAGTCCTCTGAAAAGTGAGGAGCTTTTTGTAGATTTTTTCTGTGTTTTTATGCTTACGCAAGTCTCTTCTCTTGAGACATGTTCAGTAGGATTAAGTTTTCCTATAGAAAAGGGAAGTGCTTTAAGACTCATTGCTAGGCAAATTTACAGGTATGTACCTTATACCTAAACAGGGGAGAAGGAGAACAGCCTATTGGGCTGTAGTCAACCACTCATACCAGCGAGCATGTATACAAATATTAGCATGAAAGTATAGCTAGCTACAATGTGCTAGCATGCTGCTTCTGTTTCAGAGAAGAAACTCTGCTATGTTCTTGAATATGCCTTGCCTGGAAGTGTGTAGGGGTAAATCATACGTCACAAATATTCGGGGCGGACGATATGACAATCTATGTGTGCACACAAGGCCTTTATTAAGATACAACTGCAGCAGACGGCTGCAGCCCCTACACACTACAACTTCTAAGTGCTAACTGCTAACTAACTGCGCAGTTTCTTCCTTATCACATCTATTTATAGTTTCTAAGCTATCTTATGTATTCTGGCTGGATTGGTTTCAAGTTCACTGTCCTGCCCAGAGATGAGCTGGCTTTCCAATCACCTATTGACACAACCTCTCCGTCTCCTCCTAAACAACACACCTCCTGCTGCTGACTGACAGCAGGCTCACAGGGCTGCTTCCCGGACCGGCCGGGGGGTCATGCCCACATGAAAGAATCACTATGCAAAAACAAACTGCTCATCTACACTACTGATGTAGCAGGGTTGAATTTAGTTGTATATTTTAAAGCCTATCATTTATAAATTCTGCATATTTTGTAGAGCATGTCTCTGCTTGCATTAATCTATTAATTATCGATATTTACAGGAACCTACAAGGAAACTATAAGTCAGTACTGAGAGATCAGACCTTGGATATACAGAAGATTTATGTTAAGAATTCGCTAAACCAGATTGATTTCTTGTGTTACCTCTACTACATGCTGAGACACAAGATCCAGTGTCTCAAAGTTCAGTGACTGGAGCTAAAAAACCATATAGACTGGGTTATTAGGCAGAGACTTTGCGGAGTATGATTTTGAATTTGCTTATTTGGATTTCATTAGACTGAACTTCAAATTGCCTTATGGGTCTTGTTAGCTCACTCTTAAAACTAAGTTGCAATTCTTTGTTGCATTTCCTTGAAGAAGCAGGAATAATGTTAAACTCTGATGCAAAAATTAGTCACCAGTAATATCTGGAAAGGAAATATTCAGTATAAGGAAAAAATATGATAAGGGAGACCACTGCAAAAGGTTGCTCAGGGAGATTGTACAGACTCTATCTTTAAAGGTTTTCAAGAGCAGATTGAGGGGACTTGCTCTCACTTTCCTGAGAGACCTGATCTCACTTTATTGTTGACCCTGTTTTAACCAGAAAGTTGGACTACAGATCTCCAGAGATCCCTTCCAAGCTGAATTATCCTATGATCCTATTATCCGAATACTAATGAGGTAGACCGAAACATCTGCTTTAGACACAAATGAGAATTAATCTAAAATAATAGTCATTTCCACTGCAGATGTTTAATACATAGGTTCCATTCTTATCTTACTTAGTTGTTACTTGATTAACAATTTAAAATAAATATTTCAGAGAGGCATGTTTGCGTATACATACATAGAGTATGTATGAAACAATGGAGTTATTTCTTCAGACACAACACTGTATCTGAACAATGGTGCTTTTTGCCTTGGAGTTCGATCCGTAGGTTTTACAGGGGGTAAAAGCTTTATATATTTTTCCTTAAACTCCTGTCTGTTTCTTCTGATTTCTATAGCTAGTTTAGAAAAAGATCATAGTTACACAGGTGTTAACACACTTTGGGATGAGATTTTGTTGATCGTGTTTATGGTGACATGCTTCTAGACACAGATGGCTGGGAGTCTACCAGCTCTGCTGAATGCATGCAGACACTTCTCTCCCCTTCTGTATTCTCAGCTGGCTGTTAGGAAGAATGATATTGACTTCTCATGTTAGGTACAAATAGATGCATTAAGAGCCACAAAGTCTCACTGAATGGCTTCCCTTCAGCACAGATAAATTGGTAATCTCAATTCATCTAATCTGCAGACAGAGAATGCTTAAATCAGCAATCTCTCTGTTGCGAAAAGGGGGGAAATAAAATCAAGCAAAATCGGGGGC
>NW_010395719.1:63036-91075 GCF_000710305.1 Buceros rhinoceros silvestris | reverse complement strand
TGGCTGCTACAGATTAATGCTCGGCTTCTTCAGAGGTGGTGGTACATACGCGTTCATCTAAGTGTCTTCATAAAGAGATGCTCTCTCTCCAGCTGTGGCACGTACCAATAGCATCATCTTACCGGGCTGCAGCTTCAGCCAGCGTTTTCACACGTAAGCGTGACAGACAAAACACAAGACACACGCGGAGCCTCCTGACCATTGAAAGAAAACTATCCGAGTGCATGCATTCCCGAGTAAAGATCTCCATATCAATGGAATCACTGCTTCACACATATCAACACGCACACAGAAAGAATTGTGATTTAAAGTCTGTTTCATCCTTTGCTATAAAACCAATGGATTTTCTCCATTTTATCTGACTGGAAACAAATGCCATTGTTCTTGTTTTGCTTACATCTCATTAATTCACTCATAAAAACTTTAAATTGGTGGGGTTTTATTTCTGAATTGCAAATGCATAAATGTCACATTTTTGATTCAATAATCTACATGCCACACACTAAACCGAAGCAGGTGACTTCCTACCCTGCAGTCACTAAGGCTAGATATAGCGTAAGATGAACGAGAGTCTGTACAAGATAATGAGAATCTTCAAGGGAAGCCCCGTGGGATTTCTATCAAGTCCTTACTACGCTTCTTTCCCAGCCTGGCATATCTTTTCTAGCACGGTAGTAACAATAGCAGTACCATACCATTGAAGCTCCTACCTAGGAATAAAACCTTGATACAAACATTTCTGAGCTCTGAGGAGCAGGAATATGAGTAAAAGGAAACAGAAGTGAAGAGAGAGCAAAATCAGAGGGATTGCCATGCGCAGGTGCTGTGTTTCTATGTACATATATGGCAACTCAGAGAAAAATATGAATTACATTTGTTTTAACTTTATATTTTTATAAGAAAAAATCAAGAAAGGAGTTTGTTCATATGTTCATCTTTAGTAGTACTATGAGAGTTCATTATCTTGGTACTGTGCTGCCTTCCTGTCATCCTTGTAGACTTTAATGGCCCTCAAAGAATAAATTTAGCTGGGAACTTAATTAAAAAATGGGTATCAGAAGCTGGGTTAGGTAAGACCACCACATGCAATCTTCTCTTTCTTGGAAACAAAGGCCACTCGGTACATTGAAAATGGTTACAAGGAACAAATAGGTGAACTTTCCTTACCACGGAAAGACAAATAAAACCTTTTCACCACCGAAAGTAAAGCATGACTTCCATCTAGGATTCAGATCTGCTTCTATTTAAAAATAGTTTTGACTTGATTGTATGTATATACAGAATAAACCCTAGCATTTTCAATCTACCTCTGAAAGATCGAAGAATTAACAGTACTAGCACTCACTCACGAAACTACCTGTAAGCACAAGTTCCCCAACAAAATAAATAAAAAATTAAATAAATAAAGTATAAAAGCAATCTGTAAATAACTCCTTGAGCAAACTGAGGTGCACTTTGTATCCCTCTCACAACCCCATTTATTCAAAAATACAAATTTAATTGCAAAATTTTTATGATTCAACTAGCAACCGACTGAACTGCCCTGGAACTGTGATTTCCGTTTTCCCTGCTGTTCATAAATGAAAAGATTCGCTCTTCTGAGAATCCACACAAAGCCCATCAAATCCCATATTCTTCCTCCTCTTCACAAAACAGTAACCTTCACTCCAACATCTTTTAGCATCCATGTGTCTAAAATAGCCACGACTTCAGCACTTGGCTTTAAGCAAGAATGATACTGTAATATTTCCTGAACTGAAGCTCCAGATCTGCCAGACCATCCAGGGGTCCGAGATTCTAAAAATCCTCTCCTGCACTCACCACAACCTTTAGCCTGAACTAATCATTTCGCTCTTAACTGACTCCACCACTAGGAACAAACACAAGGAAACAAAGCTACAGCAAGATAAAAGATCAAAATAACATCAGGGTCTCCAGATCAAAACCAGAATGTTAGACTGAACTTGGAAATAAACCAAAAGCCTGCACAATTGATGGAGCGGAGGCTTAAAAGTATCAAAAGAGAAAGTAGGTCTGTTTTGTGCTTACCGCAGACTTTGTACAAACTTCAAGGGAAATTCTATATATTCCAGAAGGCAAAGGTGACTGAAATTCAGTTGGGATTAGCTCTTCCTCTCTAGCTATAAATGGGCTTGTGCACACAAAGTCAGGCAGATCTGCCTAAGAGAACTCTAAGCAGTGGAAAGAATAGAAAAACTGCGGGCAAAAAAAGTGACTGTTTCCTGGTGGCAGGAGCCCAGAGTAATCCTTATTCTGAGGACATATAAACTTAGCTTTTTTTCATAGATAATGGCTATGAATAACACTTCAATCACTCTCTATATAGCCCTCAGAAGTACCTTATTGAAACGGGCCACCTTTCTCTGGTGACCAGTTGGTTTTATCCATCGCTCTGACCCATCTCCCTAGACATTAAGCAAGGGGACAGATCAGAACAATCAGAGGGTTTGAATCATTTAGGACTCTTATCCTAACAGACAAATCAAAGTATAAAACTGAGGAAAATTACATAAGGCAAACAACAGGTCTTCACTAGTGAAAATACATTTTGCCTTAAAGAGCTCCACAGCTTGCTTTTATTACTCCCCAACAGAGGAGAAATCAAATGCATTCTCTCTCTCCCCTAAAAGTAAGTGGCAGCTTTCAATTCAAATGTGCGGTGGTAATTTTCTGGCTTAGAAAAAGGTATTGTTGCCAATTTCAAACCAAAAATGTCATTGCAGAGCAGGCATTTCTAGCCCTTTTTCCAGAAACCATGTGGAAGATGCTGAAGATTATTACTGAAATTCATAGTTGTATAAATTGTGGATCAACAGTGAATGCCAGAATTGTTTAAAACTAAAGTCAAGCTGATCAGAAAATAAAATTTATGGTGTAAAGGCCTAAATCACTACTAATCCAGTACTCTAAGAAAGCCAGAAGCATTCAATGACATCTAATCTTGAAGCACGCTCGAAGAGAAATGAAATCCAGCACGGCTCCCCTGGCACTCCCCAAAGTGCCTTTGGAAGCCTGTGATTGAGAGACTCTGCATACTCCAGCCTTGACTCCCAGCCTGACAAACCTGATTGCCTCTCCTCCCAAAAAACCTGACTTGTACACTTAGTCTAATTTACAAGGTTTTTTCAACATTACAGCATATTCTTCAAGGTGTGGAGTTAGTTGCACTGGGGTTTGAAGTCAATGCTGAGAAGGAAATATGTCTTCTTCAAAAAAATGCACCAGCTATCTAAGCTAACTCAATATATTACTTCTACATAATTCTGAAGTTTACTGGATTTTAATGCCCTGGGATTTGTGGTTCCTCTTTTGGCCAGGATGGTTTAGTCCTGGCACAACATACCCCTGCTAATGTACAGATTATTGTATTAAAACCCTACACCACTTTGCAAGATAACTCATAACAAAACTACTGGGAATCATGAAGGCAGGAGGTGAGCATCCCCTAACGTGATAGATTTTCACTGCAAGCATTGACATCCAAACCACACTGCACTGAGGGTTTTAAGATACCCTGAAGAATTATTTTTGCATAAGTACTACCACAGAAATAAGATAACCCTCATTTCAGAAAAATTCAGATTCTCTTCAGCTTCACTGAATAAGACTTATTTCCTCATCCAGTGGCCAAAGCTGAAACCTAGAAATGTTGGAATGAAAATTTAGAAATCCCTCCAGGACAGCAAACCGTCTGTAATTCAGAAGGGCCAGAACAGCATAACAGTGTACATCTACCTACTTCAACCACTGCGGTAATACATCCATGAAGAGACTACAAAGGGGAAACGATAAGGCGGGTAGTTGCACCTGCTTTGCTGTTCTTCTCTGCAGTACACAGAAAGAGAAGAGAAAAGATCCAGGAGTTATTAACATTGGTGTGTCCACTCAGAGCAGGCAGTGAGGCATTTTCCCAAAGGAAGTTTAACCTGATATATTTTCTGTTTGGGACAATCACAATTATTTTTCAGTAGTTCTAGCTAACTAGATATAAATACGTTTTTCAGTTCAGTCTGACACAGAGACAAATAGAAGAGTTGGAAGAGAAGCTTTTAAGACAAGCCCAGTAAAACCAAACTGTACAGAAAAGGAGTTTATTGTTCAAATTGTTTGGCTTGTGGCAGAACTGTCATAAGCCAGCTGCAAACTTTAGCCTTAACAACAACATCTGAAAAGGATTAAGGAAGATTGTAAGCCCCCATTAAACATAATGAGGTAAAACAATATGTTGTATTTCATTACTTCTACAATATAAATTCTTGCCTCCAAATTCTTCTTAAAGAAATTTCTGATTAGATCAATTATTTTGTCTAACTTTTTCTCCAAGCAAGATACACTATTTCACATCAATGCCTCTTAAGCAATTTGAATTGGGAGAACATCCTTTTTAAAGGGAAGTATTTCTCTACCTTTTCATACTATTACCTTATCCCGCTTTCTGGCACAAATGTTTTCAAAAAGAAGCAGCTCTTGGTTTTGCGAAAAGAATCAGATCAGAAAGCCTGTTGCTAATTTTGTTGGTAAGAGTAGCAGCAGTGTAACATCTGTACTCTCTGGCCAAGGACAGGGCAGTTATAGACACTCTCTACATATATACGTAACGAAAAGATGGTCTTCCCCCCTCAGACTTGCAGTCAATGACATCCAGCATGACTGATGGGGCAGGCTTCATATGATAAGCCTATCTAGCACGTGTAACTTCATGAGTATGTTCATGTACTTTGGCTGTGTGATAAGGAAGAAGCAAAGCCATTCCTCTGAAAGAAACTAGCAGTGCACAAGCCCCAAGAACATACTCCACCTGCACTGCCTATGTTTCTTAGGCTCTCTAGAAAGGTTTGGGAAAGGTTTGAATAGTTTGGAAAGCCTACATCTCATTTTGTCATTCAGTCACACAGCCACGGAGATGCCAGCAGGATAGTCACTTCATGGATGCACACTGAAAAATAAACAAAAGGACTAGGAAGGCTTGGGGAAGATCGGCTGGATGAGGGTAGGAAGGCTCCTCAAAGGGATCTAGACAGGCTGGATTGACAGGCTAAGGCTAATAGTATGAGGTTCAATAAGGCCAAGCACTGGGTCCCGCACTTGGGTCACAACAATCTCCTGCAACCCTAAAGGCATGGGGAAGAATGGCTGGCAAGATGCTTGGCAGAAAAGGACCTGGGGGTGTTGGTCAACAGCCAGATGAATACAATCCAGCAGTGTGCCCAGGTGGCCAAGAAGGCCAACACCATCCTGGCTTGTATCAGAAATACTGTGGCCAGCAGGAGTACAGAAGTGATTGTCCCCCTGTACTGGGAACTGGTGAGGCCACACCTCAAATAAGGTTGTTCAGTTTTGGGCCCCTCACTACAAGAAAGATATTGAGGTGCTGCAGCGTGGCCAAAGAAGAGCAATGAAGATGATGAAGAGCCTAGAGCACAAGTCTTATGAGGAGCAGCTGAGGGAGCTGGGGGTGTTTAGCCTGGAGAAAAGGAGGCTCTGGGGAGACCCTACTGCTCTCTACAACTACCTGTAAGGAGGCTGTAGTGAGGTGGGGATTGGTCTCTTCTTCCAAGTAACAAGGGATAGGACAAGGGGAAGCAGCCTCAAGTTGCATCACAGGAGGTTTAGGTTGGATGTTAGGAAAAAATTCTTCACTGAAAGGGTTGTACAGCACTGGAACAGGGTGCCCAGGGATCTGGTGGAGTCACCATCCTTGGAGGTGTTTAAAAGACATAGGGATGTGGTGTTGAGGGACATGGTGACTTGGCAGTGCTGACTTAACGGCTGGACTCAGTGATTTTAAAGGTCTCTTCCAGCCAAAGTGATTCTATGATTCTATAAACTTAAGACTGGAGCAAATAACTGGAGTGGGCAGGAATTTAACACCTGTGAAAGATGTGACAAGAGATTGGCCTAAAGAAAGAACACAGAGAGGGGCTGTAGCATACAGTTAGGAAAAAGGCTTCTTTGAAGAGGAAATAAAAGAATTTGTTCTCTGTGTACTTACTAGACACGACAAGAAGTAATAAGCTTAAACTCCAAAATTGAAGATAGATCTCAGATCTTAGGAAAGTGTTAAAAACAATTAAACACTAAATAAATGAGCAGAGGTGCTCATGAAATCTTCAACCTTGAAAGGCTTTAAGAAGAGGAAATGAAAACATGTCTTCTTGATGCAGGGATAATGACTTGTTGAGTTCCTTCTGGCCCTAAGATACCACGATCCAGCCTATTCCTCATTTCTGCCTGGACTGCTCTCAGGAGATAGGGATTAGCAGGGACCAGACTGACCATGTCACATATCACATATAAAACATCAACACTACCATGTCTCTGCCCACCTCTGTGAAGCTCTCAGGAGAGAAGGCAGCAGGAAGAAGGCAGTGGAATAAGTGGAGTAAGTGTACGGTTCTCGAGAAGAAAGCCAAACCTGGTCACTGCTCACCTAAATAACAAAACTCAGTTTAAATCTATCAGCATAGTAAAGTGCCACATTGTGTTTGGTATCTTCTGACAAAATATTACACTGTAAAACTTAGAGCACTGGGGAGAAGGTAGGAGTGGACTTCTTCACTACTAGGAAAAGTAATTAAGTAAGTAAGAAAGTAAGAAAGAATTAAGTAAGGAAAGACAAAAGTGAAGAACAAATAGAATGCTTTCATTAACTGCTTCTCAAAGCTGCACAATGTCTCTGCTCTGATGGTGAGTGTAACCTACTATCAGAGAAGAGGAGATGCATAACAACCCTTTTGCAGAAGGGTAATGTGTTGCAAAGAAACGCAGGAAGCTCAGCAACTGTGTTACCGTGGCACTTACTGCAGGCTGATTTCCATTCAATCACGGTTATTTCTATCATTTTTAAAGACAAAGAATTTAAAAAAGAATTGGGTTTTCTTGTTTGCTTACTTCCTTGTGCCAAACTTTCAAAAGAGCTGCTTTAAGGCATTCTTTACGAGGGTATTTTTAATTTGGGTTTGTTTCCCCTCTGTGACCTTGAGAAAACTGTCCAGCAGGCAATAATCAATGTCCCAGACAAACCACTATAAACTCCAGAAGGAAACAAAAATCTCCCTCAACATGGACATCTACTATTGCTACTAAACCAGAACATATTTCTGTATATATCCAGCTCTAACAGAAAAGAACAAGACTGAACAAAGAAAAACCAAGTATTTTCTCACCTAATAAAGAAAATCATGTGCTCCTGAACATGAGCTAAAATAAATTGGAATAAATCTTAATCATGAGGGCTGCTGCGAAATAAGTCAGGGGAGACAGGGTCAGGTTCAAACTACTTCAACAGCAAAAGCAGGATTCATCTATTTTGTTGTGCAGCTTCTATTTACACAGTAAGGGCATTATCAAATGTATGAAGGAATATCAATGTTATGTTGAATACAAGACGAAAAATTTGATTACAGCATTTAAACTGTTCTCCCTTTTTCCAAGAATGACGTGTTGAGTCATTTAAATGTGGGGGGAAACATCCCCAGCAGCAGCAAGTAAATGCAGTAAACTGTATCTATGTTCTAAAGGCTGCTTGTAATTCTGTAACCAGTGAGAAGCACTAAAACATTGCTGACACGTGCCTCAGCAGTCCGCAGTACAGCTACTGGTACAAAACTACCGGTGTTTTGTCACCTACCCTAATGTGTCCCCAAAAGCCATGCTTCCGACTGCTACTCTTTGATGTAAACATGTAGTGCTTCAGCAAGTTGCCTAGTGATTGTGCTTGCAAAGTGATAAACGTTTACAACCAATCTGCTGGAGACTGGCTATAAAGTCAAGCATAGGCTGGAGTATGGGCTGCACAGCATTGTGTCGTGTGAGAGGCATCGCCACTTTACTACACTGGGAGAACATCTCTGTGTGAGGACTGGGGAAGGATGAAAGCTGAAGTCTAAAGAGGAAAAATAATATTAATTCAGTTTATCTCCTGTTGTTGATTTTATGAATACTTCTGCTCTGTACTTGGGAACCACAGATGTTTCTCTTAAGTCAGGCTATCATCAAAGTATGAACAGGAACAACGGAGCTTAGAAACTGCTAGCTATTTTCCTGAGTCTGGAAAAGAGGGAGATCCTATTAGCTCCTCTGCAAAATACTAAGTAGGAGACTATTTATTTCCCAAATGATGAACAGTATGATAACTTACAGATACTTTCATTTCATCAAAGCTGAATATTTGCTGGCTATTTATGAGGTACTATTCATAAAAACATCTCTATCTCACACACACACTCTTACTAATTTGTACAGGGCAGTTAAAACGCACCAGTACATGTTAGCTAGTCATGATGGTTTTTCCAACAAATACGCAAATATTTTGGAAACGGAGGATAAACAGAAACATACATTGCAAACCACCTGAATTTTCACTCTTAACCCTGAAATTCAGGAGCCCTTGTTTGAAAATCATAACCCCTGTGCCGTGTTCCCATCTATTTCTCTTCGGTGTTTCAAACACGTGTGTAAATGGCTGATTCGATCATTCTGTACTCATAGCTGTATACATACATGTACAGGAAGTATAGGAAGCAACATAGACAGATGTGTAAAGTTTCCATATTTATTCATATTAGGAAATATAAATTCATTGACTGGTCAATACTCTGTGTTTCTCATCTTGAATATTGAAAAAAGACAATAGGCACCTCACAAAGTATGAGTCAGAGAGCAGAGTCATATTATTTAACCAGACACAAGGAACACCGGCCTAAATTGAAACCGATATGTAAACCTACACAAGCACATAACATTTTCACCTACACATAGGCTTATTGTTAAACTTTATTTAGGTCAAGTTATGAAACAGGCTTTAATCTATTTTGGCTTAGAAACTACTTACACTCGTGTCAAAATAAAAAGAACTAGATGAAAAGACTAATATGCAACAAGGATAAAAGGGTATAAAAAATTATGAGAATAACAAAATCACAAATGCAGACACACACACACATCACCCACTTCCAAGGAAAAATGGAGACGAGGGTGAAAACTCTTAAAGAAGATTTCAAGCAAAGCCAGAGGCATAATTAGCAAGTCCATCAGTCCATAGACAGCTACACACAGTTTGTGCTCATTAGCCAGAAGCTGCCATCTTGTCTTCTAAAAAGATGGCTTTAACTTTTCCATTTTGCAGTGATCAATAACTTCACCACACGGTTCATATCGTATTCCTCCGACAAAGATGAACACCAGCCTAATTTGCAAATCATAATGTAGAACATTAGTAAATCAAACAATGAAATCCAAGTGGAACAGACAAACCTATTCTAGTTTTGCTTAGCTGTAACTACTTAAATGAAATATTTACTGTCATGTCTGCAGAATAATTAGAAAGCTTTCTCCTCTGTTTGGTAGTCAATGGACTGTTAAAATGGAGAGATAAGACTTCCTGTCGGTCCTTAGAAGTGCCTTGCAAAGAAACATGGGCAACACCCTCTGAGAGAAATACAAGGGAATTTTGGACAAGCAATATCCCAGCCTCCCTTCTTTCTTTCATTCACTGCTCCAAATAACAGGCATTCTGAAGGGCAAAATACACTATGGAGATAACACATAAAAATGACATTGGGTGTAAACCCATGTTTTAAACCTAACAGGATTTAGGAGTGTGAGCATACGGGATACAATACGTTTTGACATTCCATGGGTTCTCTGCACCAATTTAACTAAAGACACTTCCTGGCCTTCAACTGCTTCCAGCCCCCTCCAGAGTAGCCAGGCTTTCTACTTTCGCTACAAATTTCAGTTGAAGACCTTTCCTTCACCTGTCAATGTCTAACCAAAATTTGCAACCCACAGTCTACTGCTGTGCCCTCCCTGTTTCTTTTTGTTTACATCATAAAGACAGGATTATAAAAACACAATTAAAACAGCAGCAATATTATAAGAATTTGGAGATATAGGATCCATTAAGTCTTATATTTGGGCTCACATTTTCATTAATGAAAATAGTTTTCAGAACACTTCTGCTCATTTTCACTTAATTGATGGCTAATGGGTCTCTCGGTGTGTAACTGTGTGTGTTCTGAGGTTTCTTTCTAAGGAAAAGATAATATAATATTCAGAAAGAAATACCTTCTCATGGCAGTGTCTGACTTCTTACCATAGAATTGAATAGATTTGAACAAGGGCCATGAAAATTCCCATTTACTCCCAGTATTTACCACCAATTTTATGGCCAATTCCAATGCTTATTACTTCAGTACTTTAACACAGTTCTTAGAAAGATGAGAGCAGAGAGAAAGAGGAAATACTTGGCTTCTAAATTCAGCACTCAGCTTGTGAGCAGAATATGGGAATTCATGGAAGACTTTTTGCAATGATTTAGTACTTATTATCCAGTCATATACTCTGCAAACATCTTACTAAGGCTTAATTTTAACAACATTGCTCAAGTGTACCTAATCACAAGCTTGTTCTTGGGTACAAATTTAAAACTTTTTTGTATCTGAAAGGACTGGCAAAAGTAACCAGCATTTCCAAAGCACTTTTGTACGTTCTGCTGTTGAAATGATACCCTGCTAGCTGCAGTGTTCTTAGCTTGAATCCCATGCTTCAGAAGAGACTTTTAGGATAACCGAGTAAAGAATAATTTGCAGTGGTTCAGTCTGGGAGATATGCAATGATCTGTTAGTAATGCACAAGATGGCAATGTCGTTATAAACCTGCTAGTGACCATTCCAACAGTTATGCTCTATGAAATGCCACTATCTACACACTTGTTTTGACAAATCTGGGGTAATGGATACCCAGAGGGTCAAAACTGTTCCTGACCCTCTGAATGGTTAAAGACTCTCAGTGGTACAGTGTGAATATGCCATCATTATTTTAGTCTCTTACAATCACTTAAGCAAAAAGAAAAAGGGATGTATTTATTTTTTCAGAGAAAAGTCTCCCTTTTGCAATCACATTTGCTTTTGATCAAGAAACCATAATTTTGATGCTTTAAAGGCAGAGATAATAATTTCTACTGCCTCTGACACAATCTATTTGGAATTCAGAACAACGAGGAAGGCAATTAACTGTCACTTTTCTACATAATAATATAAGTTAGGGCTCAAAGGCTTTGTCTACACTAGGGAAATTTAGATGAGTTTCTCACTGTTGCTGACACTGGCTTGGCCAAGGCACTGTTAGGAATATGTAAGGTCTAATGCAGGCAAATGCACCAGCCATAAAAATTGCCATCAGCAATTAAGGCTTTCTTGGAACAGAACAGGAATAGCATTCGCAGGTATGAATATCTCTACACAAGTAATAATGAAACTCATGGGTAAGACTCACTCCTAAGAAGCCTATTGTTTAATCAAAACTATTCCCAGATAACATCACCATTCTTCCTTAATTCTTTTACTTGGTTAAAGCCTCCATTTCTTTAAAAGATATTTTAATTTTGAGAAGTACACTACTGCAATATTTATTAAAACTAAGAATCCTTTAAAATGTGAATTTCAAATAAAACATGTAAGTAGAATGCTTGAATTATTTTCTGAGAATGTTGTTTTTTACCAGCATTTCTGTAGAATAAAAGCCTAAAAGACGCTATATAATATGACTTCCTTACCACACAAATCTGATTCTTTGGTGCCTTTCATCACACTTGCACAGTATTTAAAAGCTACTCCTCCACCTGGATGGTGCTTTTAAATGAAACCTTTTCTATGTAAAAAAGAAATCATTAAAACATTGCTAGAAGGAATATGGTTACAAATGAGGATATTGGCAGAAATCCAATGTTATTGGGAAGGTAGGGTATTCACAATAGTCCTGCTGCCAGTGGTGATTAATTAAAAGCCATTAGATACCTGAAGCCCCAACCATTCAATATGATTCCCACTGCAGGAACAACCTGCTTTCTCTGACAAGATATTTATGCAGGAAAAAAAAAAAAAAGAAAAAAAAGAATAAGAAGATCATTATATCAAAGCTCAAAGACACAAAGATATAAATGTTTATGCTTTATTCACATTCCCAGCTTTTAGTCTGGCAGTTTATGTATCACGAAAGGTGATTTCTGTCTCCATGACATGGTTAATCAAGAAATACACACAAATCACATGCTAGACCTGCAGAGATCTGAGGCAAAAACTCTTGTGGCTATGGAGACAAAAACTTAATGGAAGAGAAAATGAATGTGAAGAATGGGGAAGATGGCAATGGAAAAGATTGAGGAATGATGAAAACGCCAAGTGCTGAGAAAAAAAAAAATTCAACCCTTCTGTTTATCTGTTGGTGTTACAGATTTTCTTTGCAGCAGATGCTTCAATTTCCTTGCAAACAGTGCAGAATTTGGCAATTATGAATGAAAGACATCTTCTCTTTAGCAGGAAGGATTTTAAATTATTTGAATTTTTCAGTTTTGTACTTCTGAAGAATTTTGAAATCTAACTTACACAGGAAAATACCCTCAGAAAGTCCAGTTCCTACGATATCCACATGGAGAGAGAAATATTTCCCCTGTCAAACACACATCCTGCTTACACCTGCTCTCTAGATGTTGGATGAGCATCATGTTGCATACTAAATAACTATCGTATTGCCAATTAATGCATTTTCAAATACACAACACAGCATTAGATTTTGAGATCTTTCTATGTAACTGACAGAAATTTAGGATTAATAAGACACCATCTTCAGTGAGACAAGCCTAAACAATTATCATATTACACTGGAAATCAAGTCAAACTGGAATCAAGGAAAACAACCCCAAAACACCCACCTTTACAGTCTGCATGCTAAGGAAAAGCTAAGAGGTGCCATAGAAACACGGTGCTGAATTTTCTCTCTAAAATAATCTGTGATGCTTTATAAAACCAGTATGTAGTTCTATTTTGTATAATACTGATAATATGAACACCATCAGCACTGCCGTGCTTTTCGGCTCTGGAAGGAGAGCCTCAAAGAATCCGTGTTTCTAGCAATCAGGTTGCAAACACATACAGTTGAGCTACACAAAGATTCAAATCCAAGTAGCAAGAAGTCAACCAAAGATCATATTTGTGGGAATTCATATTGCTTTATACAACTACCCCTGAACAAAGACTCTTACTTTCAGCTGTTTAACAAAACAAAACAAAAAAAAATCAACCCAAATCAAAACAGGACTCTCTTCAGTCTGCGAAGTGAGCCACTAGAAAATGGTTCATTAGTCAGAACCAAACCCAGAATATGTGAATCGGCCATGTTCTACTTTTTTTGTTATGTACTGCTTTGCCAATTACATATTCATTTGGCTAATCTAATATGAGCTTAGCTTCTTTCTGCAAATCTTTGGAAGTCACATGTATAGGCACTGGGTATGTATAGTCTTCTCACATCAGGCAAAGGGAACAAAGGATAACTTCAGTTGTGCATAACATGTTCTTGAGTCTAAGGAAGGAAGTTCAATACAGTACTCTGGAAGTGTTCACACCTGCACATTTATTCCACTTGTGTAGATAATCTTGTTTCTAGAACAAGGATACAATTGCTACTGCACTTTAAAAGAACATTTTACCTTGATTCAAAATTTCACTCATAGAGGCAAGCTAAAAAATGCTTTAATTTTAGTTAGCATAATAAGTTTTGGGTTAAGCTCATTCAGACTAAGCCACTTGTATCCCCACAGAGACGAGTTTGAATTACAGACAAGGGTTGCTAAGCATTCAATGCTTATTGATCCGATTTTCTCACGACAAATGCTTTGTCAAAGTAGTCCCAGCATGAAATAGATAAATAAAATATCAGATAAACTATTACGACACACACAAAGCAAGAAATTACTCTAAGGCCGCACTAGAGGTAAATAAATTGTTTACCTTAACTATTTTCAAGTATACCACTTCTCGTTTAATACCTGCTATGTGATACTCACTCAGCAATGTCCTCTCCTTTAAAGAATACCGGCAAGAGACCTACCTGTCATTTGTTTTGCATACGAATTTTGGAGAGGAAGGTCTTGTTAAAATCCCTCATTACCTGTGCACATGTGAAGCCTCACAGGGCTACAGCACGCTCCTTCTCCCTGAGCCTTGTCTTTGACAGGGAGAAACCACAAGAGTTCACCTACTCTGGTGTTTTGCTTGCCTTCAGCATCCTGTACGTATGTCTTAGGACTATCCCAATCTGACAGGGCTTGAAGACTTCCAGTCTGAGGCAAAGACCCTCCTCTCCCTGCCCTGAAAGGACTGGTACATGGCACTTGAGAGAAAAATGCAATGGCCTTTTACTTAATGTGCTGGGTGGACTCAGGAAAAACTGTATCAAATTCCTGGATTCACAACCCAATTTCTTCATGATCCTGGGCAACTACCTGTGCCTTGGACCAAAACCTCATGCCCCTCTCAAAGCTGTTTTGAGACTGTATCTGTTACTATTTGACAGATGCTGTGCTAGGGCTCTACTTCAATGCATACCTGGTGTAGGAAGCAGGTCAGAGCTCAGCATGATGTTTGAAGAGCAGAGCTACATATTGTGTATATATATCAGCAGTTCTTATGTTCTTTCACATCACCTTTTATACCTTATGCACTTCACGTGTTTAGCATTTCTATTTCTAGCACTACATGCCTATTTGCACAAAACTTGCCCCTGATGTTACAGAAGATAAGGCTATCACAGTTTTATTGATTGAGAAGAGACATCTACCTATGTTTTCCATTACTATTACACCATGCAGGTTGAGAAACTAACATATTTAAGTAAAAATGGAGAAAGACAGAAAAAACCAAAATGAAACAGGGAGACAAGATGACTCAGCCAAACCTGCAGTCCTACAGATTCCTAAATATCCTATAATCTTTAAAGTTTCTGTGACAGAACCAAGCTATCTGGCTGTCACTTCAGTATTTTAACTTGAACATAATGCTTGTCAGAATTCATTCAACAAACTGGAGCTACATGTCTCATGTTGAAACATATCGCCCAGATGTTAATATGCAGGTGCAGGAAGAAAACACACCTTCATTTTGACAAGGAAACACAAAACTTTAAGCAGTGTACAGAAAGCACACTAAGCAATGATTAATGAGCATCTGTCTAATTAAGGTGCTTCTAGTGGCAGAAAGAGGCCTCCGTGCCTAATTAGCAAATATTAATCTGCTTTAATTAATCAACTTTAAGAAAAATTATTATAAAAAATAATGGCTTAGAAAAATTGAAGTGAATACTATCCACAACCCATATAAAAGATTTTTTGGTAATCATATGCTGCTGACAATTCATCAGATTTAACAAGGTAGAGTGAAAGAAGAACTGACCTCCCGAGGACAGATGATTCTCTTGGGACGTGGTGCCTCTTGTTGCAATTGATACACTGTCAAGCACAAAAATGTACAAATCATTAGAAGATGGCAACACACACAAACTTTTATTCAGATGAGTCTTTTTAGCCAGAGGCTGTAGAGGAAAATGCAAGGACAGCAAAGAGAGGTATTTCACTGTATCTAAGTCATTTATATGGAAATCAGTTGTTGACTCGCAAACTAACTTAAGTGATTATTGGTTTAACTTTTAGAGGTAGTATTTCCTTTTGTACTTGTTACTACATTTCTATACCAGGGGAGATTAGCTAGAAAGATTTATTAGATGTACCTCAGAATAAAATCTCACTTTTGCAAACTTCTGCGTATACTATGCTGTAAACTAAAGAACAGATTGCTTACCAGTAACACTAGCAGATTTTTGGATAGGCCAAGAACAAGTTCAGCACGTTTGAAAGGGTTCACTACAATCTCATAATTTATTTCAAGATTTGCTGGCAATTAGCAATGATCAAGCAAACATTCCTTTCAGAGCAATTATGCCCTATTCAAATGGCCCTGGATCAATTCTGTGAATCTTCTGAGGGCTGGAGAGGAGAGACCAGAGGCTAAGGGTAGTCACTGAACCCTGGTCCCCAGCCTCCTCACTGTAGGTATTTAATGAGATCCTCTCCTTCCTTTCCACTCCAGAGTTGTGAGAAGAAGCTGACATGCAATGACAGTAATCAATTCCAGCCCAGACAGACTGTCTCTCCATAACCCCAGTAAAAATCCCAGAGGTTTGGATTGTCTCCCCTGAGAAAGGCCTTCTGTATGCTGACCTTCTTGTCTTTGGAAAGATCATGTCATGTCTATGAATATTTTTAAAAGACCAAGTTTCTAGGACGGGGCTCTTCATATTGCTTGTGAAGCTCAGAATTATGCCCTAGAAGATGGTAGATTATGGGAGGAATACAAACGCCTGTAGGTTTGATAAACACAGAAGCCCTGTTGCAGAAAGTGAATTGAAATCGTAGGTGTTACTCTTCAGCACTTTCTTCCACCTTCTGCACCTTCTCTCTAAATGGCGCTAGGAGCAAAGAAATCTGAGAAGTGAGGAAGTCCTTGGCTTGCACCCAAGTTTATGACTCACAGGGTAGGAAAACTTTGGGGACTTCTGTTCTCTGATAATGTCAGAGCGGAAAAAGCCATAACCTCTCCTTTTTCCAAACCAGCCTTCACCTCTGGTTCCTCAGAGGGGCACAGAAAAAAAGTTCACCTGTTTTTGTATTCCCTATCAGTTTTAAAGCATATGGATGTGATCCAGCTCTGAACCTGTATTAAGGCTTTGGATTTAATCTGCATTATTCAGCTCTGCCAGATCTCCCACTGCTTTTGCATAAGATTCATGGTAACTTGTGGTCTTTCTTACCTCTTGCAATTATGTGACTAAGATTCACAGCCTTCCTTTTACTCCTTTGTGATCAAAGGACTTGTGCATTCAAAAGAATTGCCAAACAAAGCATGAAAATTTTGCTTCAAAAAATTACAGAAAATTCCATTCTGGAGCCCAATATCATGATTTTATAGTCCATTTCTGAATGTCTGAAATCAGCATAACCACTGATTCAGCAAGTTACTGATACGAAACATATCCACAACGAAATTAGCAATTTTTTTCCCTCCTCATACATTTCCAGCAGAAAGAAGGCACCCTAGGGATTCAAATATTGCCAGAATATGATTGTTTCCCATTTAAAGTAGAAGACCTATTTCCCCAATTTATTTATTTTAATTGAAAAAATCATACTTCATAAAAATCCTATTTTTCAATAATCAAACTTGTTAAATATTAACTGACTAGCAAATTAAGCTAGTGGGCTGTTTCTAAGATAACCTTGATAGCTGTGGTGTAAAACAAATTGGTCTGAAGAACACATAAGAAGCCTATCTCGTGATGTGCTGCGTTTATAAGAAAAAAGCAAAGAGCTCTCTGAGATGATCAGAAGAATCTCTGAGGCTGATAGCACTGGAAAAGCAAGAGTCAGCATTCCACAAAACAAAGGAAGGAATGACCAACAGGAGAGGGCAGATGTATGACAGTCTTGAAAGCAAACACAAAAACTGGATGCAGACAGGATGCGGAGGGATGAATCAGTGCAGGGATTCATGATGAATGCAAGGAAGACAAATCGTCTTAACAACTGTATTTTGAAGAGACTGCAAAAGGTTGCCATCATTTTCAGAGAGGCATGGTAATGAATCTGCACAATAATACGAACTGAGAAAGATACTTGATTTAGAAATACATCAGAGAAAAATGTAATAAGATTATTACTATACAAGTTAATAATAATGGTAACAATTATCATTAATATGCTGCCTCAGAAGTGCAGGATGAGAAAATGGCTCCAAGTAACAAGCACGACTGAGATCATGAATGGTGTTAATCACAGAAAATGTCAGGAATGGGAAATGGTTTCTTGAGAAAGATAAAGAATTCGGATTTGGCCATATTACCTTTAAACTGAAAAACATTAAACTGACAGAAAGACAGCCCAGTGGAACTACTGGAGAGAGATGCAGAACTATCAGATGGAGGAAGAGAAGACAGATTGGGAAGAGAAAGGATGGATGGACTGAGAACCACCAGTAGCATCGTGGCAAGGGATGCCAAGCAATTCAACAGGACACACACAATAGAGAAGAGACAGACAGGCACACAGCTGCCAAGAATACCCAGAAAAGACACATGGCTAGTCAAGGGTGGAGGAGGTAAAACAACAGTGAAAGTGCAGTTAAGTGAAAAACTAGAAAACAATGCTACCTCATAGACTAAACTATTACGGAGCAAAGCAAGTGTGACCCTACCGAAAACTGTGGTGGTCTCTAGAGAAGTTTTCTCCTGTTTATGCTTCAAATGACTGCTATGAGAAGTCCTGCTAATGGCCTATGAATACAAGTTCAATATGATGGCTAAGGTGACTTGAGAAAACTGTGCCCTACAGCTAAGTTCCAATGAGTGTAGACACCTCATTAAGTGACCTCATTTTCAGAAGTGCTGAATATCCTGCAGCTCTGCCTGATTTCATTACATACTTTTTCCAAAGTGCTAGGCACCCTCACACTCTGAGTGATATTGTTGAGACCCCAGCAGACTCCTGGGGATGGTCAGAAGTTCAGACAGTACATGCCCCTCACTTACTTGAATGACAAACAAGCCTTGCCTTTCTGCATCAATTTCCTCTCTCCACCTATGAAATCTTAAAATGGAATCCAATGTATAAGGATATGGTTAACTGAAATAATAGAAAAATGCATATAATACAGCAGTAAGCAGTACCACCTGTCTATTCCAGCATTTAGAACTGTCAGGTAGGTTAGAGACAAACATGCTTTGATTATAAAAGACACTTGAACATAATTATGCATTATTTTTTTAGCCCTGAGAAAATTAACCTTGTAAAAAGTCAACTGCATGCAAAAAGAAAAAGTATTATTACTGCATCAGACTGGGCGTAGCTTTTTGTTCAGCATCAGAGGCAAACAAAATGCACAGTAATAATACACACCAAGTATTAGACCAAAATGCAGCACTCCAACAGACAAATGCAGCAGCTTTATTTGGCTGCTGAACATCATCGTTAATTGAACATCAGTTATCTGTTTCATAATTCAGATAGTCTGCCAGCATTTATAGTATCACAATCACCTGGGAACTTATAAAGTTAACAACACTTTGTTATTGAATGTCTAGGGGGACCTTTCTTTGAGATGTGAATTAGTTAGAATATATATCTGGCTTGTCCTGCTACAGGACAAGTCTTGTCTCATGGGATGAATAAAGGGAACTCTACAATATGTTTGTATAAACAATTGTCTAATTCCAAACTCTGATCTGTCTAAGAAATAAAGGGATGACACGCAAAAATCAACACTTCCTTCCTTCCTGCCAGGGAAGAAGGACTATCACTAATTTCTTCACTTTTTTCATTCTGTAGTGTGTCAGGAATTCAAGTTTTAACTCACCTATGGCTAGCGTTCAGTGATGCTCCAGCACAGAGGAAAAATTCCTATCATTGCTTTTATAAAGCAGCAAACATACTGCCTTCTCTCTGAGAATGTTTCACGTGTTCCTTAGTTTTGCCTCCTCAGCTCCATCTCAGTCAGGCATTTATCCACTTGCTGAGCTCGAACAATATGAGCTGTCGTCCTACTTCTGTGGGATTACTCACATGCTTAATTAGGAACCTAAGTGCCTGGCTGAAATAAAGCCTTAATTTCTAACAAAACTGAGTCTCAGACACTGTGCTTATTATTTAATGAAGGGCAGAGAGCAGGGAAACTTTGTGAAGAGCTGAAGCATAGCATCAGCTGATGCTCTGCACCTTGCCACATTGCTTCACAACAGCGTACTGATCTTAAAAAATGCAAATAAAACATTTAAGAGGCATTGATATTAGCCTTGCTTAGCACATGCCAATCTCAACAGTGGTTGTACCTGGTTGTACCAGGCTGTACCTGGAAGTCAAAACGGCTATGTTCTTTCAGCAGTCAAACAAAATTGCCTACTCACATGAAACAGGTAAGATCATTGTTACTAAGAGGACAGAACAGCACTGGAGCAGGTTACCGCAGCACAGGCAGAGGCTTCACCCCTGAAGTTTTTCGGAACTCGGCTAGATAAAGCCATGGCTGTTCTGCTCTAGAGCCCATGACAGTTGTGCTTCAAGTGGGAAGCTCATCCCAGAAGTACCTGCCAACCCACATGTCTGTGATTCTTAACTTCTCTTCTTTCCTACTTCAGTGATGGTAAAAAGGCAAAATGCCATTTCATATAATATTCCTAACAATACAGCAGACTACAAAAAGAGATCTGTTGTTGAATATTTATTTATTCATCTGTTACTTGAGTATACATGCAATCAAATCCACTACCTGGAGACTGCTGGCTGCTAGTAACTTTCCAGATTTTTTCCCCTGATTCCCTTCCTGGTAATACAAAATCATTCTTGCCATTTCTTTTATTCTCTGTGTCTCAGGGCTATCAAAAAAAGCCTGGAAAATGTTCTGATCTGTGTGTACCTTCTAACAATTCTTCATAGGCAAGTGAGGAGCTTCTGCATTAGAAGTGTCCATCTTTTCCAAATACAGCTTGAAACAAACTTGTATGCTATGCCAAAGAATAAGGCTTGGATTCTGAAAGCTGTTCCACTTTGATAGGCATTTGCCCATGGATATCTGTAATACTGTTTATTTGAATACTTCGCCTGCATAAAGAGGACAATCTGCCTTTGCCGAGAAGCTAGACAGATTGAAGCCTTGATCATAATGCCAATAGAAGGCAACACAGTGCACCTAAATTTATCCAGTACACTTAAAAAAGAAATCAAAACTGTATGCAATATATCTTAATAGTATGTTGGGAAACTTTGAAAGTGACTAGCTAAAAAACGCTCAAAACAATTGTTAAATAGGCAGTAAATACAAACTGCTTAGAGTGAAATACATACGCTAAATTGAAACTGCGATGAGATAGGACAGCAGATTGCATCATAGATGAAGGCTATCGTTGGACATAACGTCTATAATTAATTTACCAGACTGGGACTTTGCCAGCAGAGTAAAGAAGCATACATTACCTAACACTGCAATGAAAAACTTATGTCTGTGGCTAAGCAGTCCCAGCAGTAAATCACTGTAACCTTAAACTATTTTCTGCATCTTGGAGCTATGGAACTTCTTCCAAGGTCATTCAGGAATGGGGTTCAGATGCTGAAGCCAAGACTTTTTCATTACCACAATACTGGCATCCTACATATATCTGAATAGCAAATTATATATTCATATTCTACTAGATCATTTTGGATTTTTTTTAATTTTAAGAAAAGTTTCCTTGGACTATGTGTAAGATACAGGGCAAAAGTAACTGAACTTTTTCACTGCATGCAGTGATCTGTCAGCTGCACCAGTGGGGCAACTAAGAAGATAAGTAAAGGCATGTGCTTATTCCTTGACTTCTTAATGAAAACTTCCTGCAAAAAAGGAAACATCTGTAATTTCAAGTCCTGGTCTCATCAGAGTCAATGGAGCTTTTCCATTGATTTTAAGTTAGCCAGGTTCCTCATCTAAAAAAAAATGATCTCAAGTGTTTGCTTCTTTCCAAGTACCCAGCAAAGTGCACAGTAGAAAGAATGTCATTCTCAGGTAATACAGAAGTGATGTCTTTGAAGTCAGCAAGGTAGTTTAATATGTATATAAGCGAAGTCAACAAGTTTATTCCAGCCTTTAAAATTATACATGTACGTGCACGTAACTACTGTGATTCTTGTCTTTTTGTAGTTCCATTTTGGTAATGGCACTGTACTGAATTTAAAGTTGCCACAATAAAAGAGACCACTTTTGATTAGGATAGTTCTCTATCTGAAAACAACAAAAAAACCCCCACCACACCCAAAGCTACAGTTTCATTAAAGTTCCAGTAAAGGTTTAAAATAAAAAGATCAAATTTAGAGGCCATCTGTAATAAGGGTTTTAAAAGCCAATATTTTGTTTTAGATCTGTACTACTTTATTAGAAAATACTTCTGGAACAAAGCAAAAAGAGCATAAAAGATGCATTTCTGCACTGCATTCTATGTAAACGATTTTTCTAAAGGCAGCCAGGAAGGTTCAAAGAACTGATAATGGTGTCTTCAACTTCTAAACCACCACTTCAAAAATCGGTTTCTATTGCTATGGATCAAAAATATTATTATCTTTAAGTGATTTGGTGACCCATATAAAAAGACATGTATACTCAAGCCTGTTCTTTAGCAAAGACATGAAGGATTAACTTCTGGAATCCTTCCTGAAAAACTCATCAAGGAAACCATGAAACCCACAATTTGACCCTTGTAAGGCAGCCCAGAGAGTTTGGCACTCATAATCCTGCTGCGCTTGTCCACAGAGAACCAGAGACATTCAGGTTTCACTGCTGTCCCATACAACAACTTCTACAAGCATCTCTAGTACACTTATGTATTTTTTCTAAACAAAGAAAGGGAAAACAGTGATACTTTGGTTATGCATTAAGATTAGTCAAATTTCTTGTATACTCACAGTATGATTTCCATATTGGAGGCTGGTATTCTTCAGCATCTGCAATAGAAGAAAAAAGAGGGAAAGAAATCAGTGAGTTGGCTACTGGGTCAAACTGTCAGCATGCATTTCTCTGCTGAGAGACCTCAGCTTGTCAGCAAAATTCATATTTCTTTCCCAAGAGAGATGCAAGCTCCTTTACAGTACAGTTTCCTATGTGAAAGAAGAATATAAATTTCAACCACTTGTGGATCCAATGTGCTTCTTCCAAATTATTCAAATGTAACAGGAATTAATTTCTTACCAATTTGCATACAGTTTCCTGACTCACCGGTATTTTAAAAATAATTAACTAGACTGGTAACTACATTATTTGTTTAATTTCCCTGGCATGATAAACCAAAAAAATCACTACTGTTTTTCAGTCAGGCTTCTCACTCCACTATTAAGATTTTAGAATAAGCATAATTTTAAATAACATCATCTACTCAACACATGCCTCAGCTAAAAAGATGCACAGCTCAGGCTGGACTCCGAAGCACAGCCCCGATAGTTCCAGTGATGAGATTCAATTACACTTCTTGAAGCCAATAGAATATGTAATCGGTGTATTTTCCAGAAAATGCATCAGCAAAAATAATAATAAAAAGTTATAAAAAGGAAAGACTGCAAAACCTGCAGCTGGAAACAGACAATTATTGCCCTTATCGACTGCAGGGTCACAAAAAGAATTGATATGTTCTGCTAGTGCGAGGATTACACAATGCTGCTGGGCAAATTTTTGGCAGAGGGAGCAGAGCTTCTGTGTTTAAAAGTATGTATAGCCTGAGCTACACCTGAGCTTACACCCTGTGTTAAGAGCTGAGCAAGCAAAGGGCTCTCCAGGCTGGGAGGCAGACCAGACAGGCGCAACTGCCGAGCACAGCCAGTGCACAGCCCCACTCTGCAGGGAGGTTTCCAGCTCTCTTCAAGAAGAGCTTCGACCTCCAGATATCCCAGCAGAGGCCAAGCTTGAGCAGCAGGAGTTAAATGAGCTGCCATACACCAGCCACAAAGAGTGGGATACGGGTACTAGTTTGGCTCTAAACTGCCGTGTTGCCAATGCCTTTGAACAGTCATTTACCGGGGGTATGCCATTAACCTCCTAATACTGTGCAAGTGAATCGAGGTGTTTGGTATTGACCAATCTTCTACTTGTTATGCTAATGTAATTCAATTGTAGTTGCATAACTCATGCTCCTTGTCTATTTAGATACACACAACCACTTTAAATACATCATTGCCAAAGTTTGTTTACTAGGAATGTTAATCATTTAGCTACTATCTGCTACTTTGTTGTTTTAAAAAAGGATAAATCTAGAAATGATCACAGTTACTCCCTGGTATAATCATCATCATCATCATCATCATCATCATCATGGCTTGGCTTCGTGGACGAACATTTGGCAAGGGCTTTATCCACGCTTACTGCAAGCGCGCTGATGGCTGAAAAGGCCAATGTGGGATACGCAAGACCGGTTGCAAAAAGCACAGCGGAAGGTCTCCTTGGGTGGAATAGTCAAGGCACGGTTCTTTCTGCGCTGTCTTTTCTCCTCGAGACTGATTCTACATGTGCTCTCAAAGGAGGCAGCAGCATTATGTATGGTGTGTCTCCTAATCTCCCGATGGGAGGCCAGGGTGGACCACTGATGGTGGTCAATATGACCAAGGCTGAGGTACTCCTTCACGGGCACCCCCTTGCTGTGGGGAAGGAGCCTGTGTGCCCTTGTGAGGTTGAGAGCTGTGCTGGTGGTGGCATGTGCCTCCGGTGGGGTCTCCCAAGCCTGACAGGTCTCAACTGAAGGGTCAGACAAAGTGTGTCCATGGGCATGATGGGCTCACTAGCCTTCAGGCAGCCATCCTAGGAGAAGGACAACTCCCTGGAATAACACCATGTGACAATTTGCAGAGATATTGATCAGGAAACCCATTCAATTCTAGTTTCAACTGTATCCATAACTTCCTCAAAATTCAAAATGCTCCCAGACTGACAGAGCTATAATATGCTGTGGCAATCCAAGAGTAATTAGCTTGCAAGTTCATTACACAGAAGGATTATTTTAAATTATATGAAGCTATTCATAAGCCTAGCGAAATTTATTCATGCAAGAGCTGAGTAATTTTTTCTCCTCTCAAATTATAATGGTAATATATTACTCTTTTTTTTCCTATGCATCAGTTGCTCCACATATAGTTTACCATATACTACTGCAAAAGAATTTCTGAATTTGCTTGCTCACTTAATATATTTTTCCAATAGGAGAAACATTGAGATAATACAAATATCTGACTATCTTTATTTGTGACTTCAGAAAAGGAAATAATAGTGGGAGAAACAGTAAACAAACCAAGTACCAGTTGTTGCTTTAGTCTTCCAAATTAATTAGAAAAAGCATAGTAAATGGAAAGCTGATCTACAAGTGGCCATAAAGTGCTTTATTAGCTTGAGACAGACTGATGGTATGGAAACACTGCAGCCTAGGTGAACAGCCATCCAGGAGATAATGTCACACAACAAAACTCCTGATGATTACATTAGATTTGTCACGGTTATGAATCTGCCAGCCCACGAGAATGCGGACAGAACCATTCCACAATAGCTAAAATAATTCTTAAGGGCAGCACACTTGGAGGAAAAGCACAGGTCACCAGCTCCATATTTGCCCTTACGAGGCACTGCTACATCCTCTTCAGTGATCCCTTCAGCTGATAGCTCATCCCTAAGTCACAGAGAACAAAACTCCTTATAGGTGATAGCATTAATACTGTTTATTGTCAAGCTATCATGCATGACTTTTGATGGGATCTATCTGCAGGGAAGTAAAGAACAACTAGTTTAAAGACAACCTTGAGACACAGGTCATGCTTAAGGATCAGAGAACTGTTTAATGGAGCCCAGATACAGATCTCTTGCTCTCTTTGTGGAAGGAAGCCAGTACCCTGTCTAGTCAAGGGCCCTGAACAGATGAAGATGCCATTCTGCATGGCTGTCGGTGTGGAAATGAGCCTCAGCACAGCAATTACCACATCTCAGTCACCAGAGAAACATATTGCCTCGTGTCCGTCTATGATACAGTCTTAGGACTCCCATCTGGATAACTAGATTAGACTAAACTTCAGGTCTTCTTAAGTCAGGAATCAAATGAGACCTGGAGCACACTGGATTACTACAGTTTGCCCTTTTTTGAGATTTCCGTTCTGCTTTTTTTTTTTTTCATTAGTCCTCTTTTATTATAAGGTAGCTCTACTCATTAATTTGTGTTCCACTCTCCATCATTAGACTTAATAAAGTAGGTTCTCAGAAGCTGCCAATAACAGTTTGAGTGGTTGTCTCAATTACTATATGACACCTCTACTCCACAGCTTCTGCCCTCAGTTCTGCACATGCTAATGATCTCAGCAAAGAGACCTCAGTTTTGAGCCATGTACCAAAATCAATCAATCAATCAGACTTGACACAAATGAAAAATGCCCTGCGTTGACCTGTCATTAAATGATATTTCTAATACAGCCTTTGATCGTAATGCCTATCGCAGCTGTGATTGGCAGCATGGGAAAAAGCGTTCATTGAGGTACTCTTAGGTGATACGACAGGGTCTCTCCTCTTGCATTTTTCTTGAAAGGTTCACACCTTCAACAGTGACTTCCTGACTAAATTCAGAACTGAGCCAGCTAAGGTGGAAAGCAGTTGTCACAGGAGGAATTCATAGCACAAGATGAGTATCGGTTCTGAAAAACTCAAGAAAATGTCCCAGTGCCAGCTACAATGCATCTTTCTGAGACTAGAGAGACTCATTGTAAAAGAATAACAGAATGTCCAGCTTAGGTCCTTTTTATTATTTCAAGTCTTACCAATACTGTATCAGAAATGACCTTAGCAAAACCAGAAAACGTAAAGAGTACTAACTGGAAAGACCAGAACTGACAAAAAAGTATGTGAGACTTCCACAAATATTACATGCAATACCACTAACTGAGAGCTTTGAAACATGAGTTGAGAAGGTTAATATTTATTAGACCTAAGAAAATAACTAGGAGTTAGACGTATGCTAAACAAAAAGGCAAAAGGAACTGTGAATACTCTACTCTTGGGGAATATTAGAGCTACCAGGCTTCTCACTGCAAGTGTAATTGACACAAAAAGATACTAGAGAAAATTGTCAAGCCAAAAATGATACTGTGGAATTGTAAAACGGGAGTAAGAAAAGCAGGTTTGTTCTTCACTTTATTTGCTTTACTCTTCACAGAGTAGAGAGGATGAAAATCATCTTGGGAATAAAGTATTTTCATAGAGCTAACAGAGTGCTGTAAAGCTGAATAAGTGTAAAAAGACTATAGAAAAGGGAGTAATGAACAGCTGCCAAGGCTTTAGGCAGCCAGATAAAAAGTAAAACTACAGAGGATTTTTTTTTTCTTAAAGAAACATGAAGCTAGAAGAGAGTATTTCTGTAAATAATGTATGGTAAATGGTTAATACATTACTCAGAGCCATTCTTAAGCAATTTCTGAGAAATGGGCTTACATTAGTTATATAGTAAGTGAAGTTATTCCTGGACTTCAAACTTTGTTCTTCACCATGCCTGGCTCTGTACCAAAGGTGACACCTCTCTGGATGAAAGACACCGGAATGAGTGAATTGCTTTTTACTACTTCCTTGTACTTTGTGAAGATGCTGATGCAATGCCAATGCTTGTGGTCCCCAGCACTAGGACTGACAGAGCTAAGGTCTAAAACGGTACTGACTGAGCTAAAACTTTGACGCTTCTGACTACCAAGACTGCTAACGTACTGAAAAGAGAAAACTCTATTTACAGGAAAGATCACAAATTATGTCACATGAAGCAAATATTTCTGCCTTATAAGTGGTATTTCTAACTATAAAGGGAACGGTAACAAATACCCATACTGTAGTTACACGCCATGCCCAGTTCTAGATATTCTAAGAAGTATTAATGATTCCTATGGTAGTAAAGAGTTATGCAGACTAATACCAGGACAGCCTCCGAAGGGGGATGATCATGCTTTGCTGATTTCTTCACAGCCACTACGGAAGAGGAGAAAAGATTTTTTTTTTTTGCCTTCGTCCGTACTATAGGATTATAAAAGATATTCTGTAGTTCACCTTGGAAGAACTGCCTCAGTCTGGGTTTTCTGCCACCATTGTCTGAAGTTCAGACTTCCTTTCCAGTAACAACCAATTTTAAAACTATGACCTGCATGTGTAAGAAAAGACATTTGTGTGTGAAGAAGAGCCAATTTGGAAACCGCTGGCTTACTGGCAGCGTGCAGATAAATGATTCACCAGATGAACAAGACTAGTTACTAATTTTTTATCTGCTATTGTTATTTTCAGTACCAAGAATAATAATTATTACTATTTTAATGTCTTTTGTCCTTTAGAGACATTTATCAGTTTTACCACATACACTTCCATATTTCCATGTTTCCAAAACATTAAGTTAGCATATATTATTAGATAAATTTTTCTTATTTTTATATATGTAATTAAGTATATAACAATAACATATAGCTGCTGAGTAAAAGGCTATGTGAAAGATGAACAGTGTTTGTGCTTTTAGGCACACGTATTTTTCTTCCTATAGCCAGAATTATATTATACAATTGACTATAATGGGGGATGGACATCACAGAATCAAAGAATGGTTGCGGCTGGGGGGCTTCTTTAGA
>NW_010395719.1:42610-62915 GCF_000710305.1 Buceros rhinoceros silvestris | reverse complement strand
ATGCTTCTTTAGAGATAATCTGGTCCAACGCCCCTACTCAAGCGAAGCCACCTACAGCCAGTTGTCATTGACCATGTCCAGATGGCTTTTGAATATCTCCAAGGATGGAGACTCTACAACCTCCCTGTGCCTGTACTCAGTCACCCCCACAGTGAAAAAGTATTTCCTGACATTCAGACAGAGCCTCACATGTTCCATTTTTGTGCCCATTGCCATTGGTCATGTCACTGGGTACCACTGAAAAGAGCCTGGCTCTGTGCTCTTGGTATTGTGCCTTCAGGTATTTATACACTTTGATAAGATATCCCTGAGCCTTCTCTTCTCTGGGCTGAACAGTTGCAGCTCTCTCACCCTTTCTTCACAGGGAAGATGCTCCAATCTCTACATCACGTTAGTGGCCCCTTGTAGGATTCTCTCCAGCATATCTACATCTTTCTTGTATTGGGGAGCGTAGAACTGGAGCCAGTGCTCCAGGTGTGGCCTCAGCAGTGCTAGGCAGAGAGGAAGGATCACCTCCCTCGATTTGCTGCCAATACTCCTTGAAAAGTGGCCCAGAATACCATTAGCTTTGTTTGAGGGAAGGGTACACGGCTGGCTCATTTTCAACTTGATGTCCACCAGGACCCCCAGGTCCTTTTCTCCCAAAGCTCTTTTCCAGCCAGGTGGTCCTCAGTGTTTATTGGTGAATGGAGATTAAAGTGCAAGAGTAATAAGGGGGCTTCTTTGATACGGACAGTTCGTTTTCAACACGTAAAACATCACTGCATTATTTGAATTCCACTCTGTGCTTAAAACTTATCAATTACAGAAGCTCATTTTCATCTTATCTGAACTCCTAATGGCTAATCTTGTGGATGGTAAAGGGCTATTTTCATTTATTTTGCCCTGTCACCAATTAATATACATGTATACACAACTATCTCATACTGCAGTAATTTTGCAAGCTATTTTAAATAGGCACTTTTTTCTATGTTTGATCGCCGCTTGGCATATACCTTTGGGCATTATGATTACTTCTACTTCAGACAGTAACTGTCCTTGCAGGCATGTCTGACTGAACTTTAAGAAAGAACATTCATATTTTTTAAGTTGCAAATAAACATACTGTCAAATGAGCACCCCTCTAACTCCTGAAAAGTCACTGTTCCTTTGAAGAGAAAAATTAATTGTCGTGCAGTTAATAATTAGTAATGTAGCTGCGGAAACATTTCAGCATGTCAAAAGCTCTGATGTTTCATTCAGAATGCATGGCTGCCCATAGAGGAACCAGTAGTTGCCAGCTTTATCACTGCACTTCCTTGTCATAAGTACACAGACAGCTAAAATAGGGAATAAGTCTTCAGCTTTTGTTTTAATGAGACACTTCAACTTTCAGCGTAAGGCACAGAAACAGAAATGATCAAATTATTTGCAACACAGTTTATAATTGGTGTATTAATTCAGATGATGGGTGCTTCCCACTGTACTCTTAAAAAAAAAATAATTCAGCAACAGTGTGTAATTTAAAATGTCAAAAATGCTCACAAAAGGGGTGGAGTTCTCTCTTGCACAGCAATTAGGCTGGAACAGTAAGCTTTTAATAACCACAATATAAATTGACAGCTACTTTGTATGTTTTGCTCTTGCCCACCACAAACTCCCTGTCAGAAGCCACTGTTGTGAAGGCAGCTCATTCAGTCCATTCTACAAACCACAGACTTTCCAAATTGTGCTCTTTCTTGCCTCGCTTCAGATTTCAAAACGGTATCTGTCCACTAACAGACAGGTGGTCAGCCTATGGATAATTCTGTTTAATGCACATATCTGTTTTACTAAAATGCAGATGAAAGATTGTGCAGACAGGTAAATGTAATAATTTAGAAAGTTATCAAGTATCACATAAAATGCAACTGTGAAATAAGTGAATTATTAGGGACCTGCTCCAACAGATCACAGGAGATTTGAATTATTTAAATCCACTGCTAAATTTGTAGAGTAGGAGCTTAAGGAGCCATGTGCTGCAGTTGGTGAGTGGTGTTCAGTCAGCTATGACCATCCAATTGGAGCAATATCCCATTTATTAAAAAATCTGTCTTTCTATTCTGCACAGACTTAGAGCAAATTGCAAGTGTTGAAAGTATCATTCAAAATTTGGAGATGGAGAGAAGGACGAAGCAGAGTTCTCAATATAAATAGGAGAAGTGGAAAGGCAACGGTGTTTGTACAACTTTAGTTTTAGAAGTCTTTGTAGGAGACTATTCTTTCTTGGGATTACTGCTGTCTTCCAGAGAGCAAATCCAAGAACCCAACAGGGGTCTAAGTAAGCTGATGCAAATATTCCCAATGCTTTAAATATTTCCTGGGAAATCTGTAAGATCTAAGAGTGCAGAGAGGCATTCACGCTGCCTAATCTTAGGCAGGGAGGTCCTGTTTAACGCTGAATCACACTGAATCTATTTGACCTTGAACGGCATTTAGGAGCCTCCACGATTTAGGTGCTTTGAAACATTTCATTCACAAAGCAACAATGAAGAATATCCTCATGCAAGTCTTTAAAGGTTCGTGTCTAAAATCTAGAAAGGTAGACAATGAAAAAATCACCAAATACCTCCTTTGTGCTTGATTGCCACAAATCTGTTTAAATTAATAGCTACCATTAAATGTAATCTGGTCACTAAAAATTATGCCAGTGTAATGACAGTCTAATGCCAGTGTAATTAAAATGTAACATGGTTATTTTCACATTTTCACGTTTTTAATCTGTAAACCAGAGGTATGACGACATGGCACAATGAGAGCTCTGCCTGAGTGAGAGACTGACATTTCTTTGGTAGGAATAAACACACAATGTAAGTTAAATTACATCACATTAACATACCTCCCATCTTGCACAGATATACCCCGGTTTCTTACTAATGACCAGTTAATTCCTGGCTAAAAATTAATACCAGACAATCAGTTGGCATATATGAGAACAGATCCATTGAATTAATTTTATCCTTGTACAGAATGTGGCAATGTATTTCCAGACACCTATTTATTGAATACTAAAAAAACCCACCTCCTAACCCTCCAGCCAACGATGCCTGGACTCAGCAAAGCAGTCCAGGCATTGTATGAAAAAGCATGTGACTGGAATAAATGCAATAATGCCAAAAAAAGGCATTAAAAGGATCACTGTGAAGTATTTCAATTAGAGCATTTATGTTGAAGTAGTGTCAGCACATTCCCCGTTTCAGAAATGCACTCATACATTGACATGATGCCCATTTATCCGCCTTGTCAAAGGAGCAAGCACATTCCCTGAAAACTTATTAACCTTTAGTAAAATCCAAATCATTGCTTTTGGTAACTCAGTTATTTCTGACATGTGTCATTTTGTCATCTCTCTAACCAAAGGCACAAGTGTTTGCTTTTGACTATTCGAGGGTACGAGGTGGCCCTAGTCCTGCAGCTGTCTGTGGAGGCTGTTCAAGAGCTTTTCAGAGATCATCTCTACCTTCCCCATCTAGCCCCGCATTCACCTTTCTCTGGATATAAAAATATAAGCATTTTTAAAGGTCAAAACAGCAGACATGGCATGAAGTGGAAATGCAGTAATTCACCTCCTTCAGCAGAGCCATGCCATTCAAAGAATTTACACTGAACTTATAAAAATCACAAAATGCATTGTAGTCACCAGAGGGGACCTCACTGAACTCTGCAGCCTGAACACAGTTTCAAGCCTTGGACATCAGAGATAATTACTCTGCCATCCACAGCATGCATAATGACCTGCAGAAGAATGAAAGTTTAGCAAATAATTAGACCTCTCTTTGACTTCCTTTATAGGTCCTGTACTATTGCTGCAGTATTTGCTTCTATACATTAAAGCATGAAAAACAGGAAAACCACCACTCACCTGCAAAGCATATTAATCATTCCCACAGCTCTCTGTGGGAGAACTCTGAATAACCAAGGCTCCTAGAACAAGAACCAATACTGTAGCCACATACTTCCCCCGTTACAAAAACATGACATTTTCCTTTTGATTACATTATTTTGTGGACAGTTTTATCTAAGTGTGTCAGTTACATTCAAGACCAATCAAATTATTGTTTTATGTGAAATTAGTTTCTGGATCTTCAATCTACCTCTTGAAAAACAGTTGCACCCACCTTCTCTTCAAACATGTACAAATGGGCAAACACTTCACAAGTCTTTTTTATTATATCACCCCTGACATTTTAAATTCTTCCCCAGTACTGCTGTTCCTGCAGTTATTAATTTGCCTCTAAACAATAGAGAAATGTTTATTTTCTTAAAATCCAGCTTCATAATAATATGTTTATGCTGACATGTCTTACAAAGGTCTATGTTACTACACTTTCCTCCCTGCAATCTTAGCAATAAGAGTTACCACCAGTATTTAAGATCGCTAGAAACTATTGTGGACTATTTCCCCTCAGAAGATTATGGTTTATGTACTGCTTCCTTACTCAGGAGTTTTAATTGCCTTATGAAAGTCTGTAATTCTTCCAAGGGCTTTTTACTACAACCTGCCACTTACACAGTGGATAATGAGTTCTTACAATATCATATATTTGCAAAATACCTTGTATGAAACACTATAAAATTTAAAATAACTACAGTTTTCCACAAGTTTTATCAAACTAGCCAAAAGGGCTGTGCATGCCCACGGCTGACAATTTTGCTTTGCAATGTGTGATGCTGATCGCATTTTCCCTAGAGAAACACTGCCTAATGGCATGTCGTATGAGGAAAAACCCATGTCTCTCTAATACTTCTGTTGTCAAATTAAAACAAACCAGTGCCCACAGGACAGACGTATGAGTGTCTCCAGTGGCACTGAGTGGGAGGACAGAATTTAGCCACCCATAATGTATAAAGGAAATAGCAACTGCAGCCTGGCTAATATCCAGATTTCTCACTTTGCAAATTTTAAAGATGTATATTACACAAGAATACTGTATTTAAGGGTCTTAGAACACATGAAGGCTCGTTATATGTGATAAATAAATCAAACACAGAGAAAGCAGCAATTCCGATGTAAAAACAGATTTTGCTTTTGTATAATCAGAGATAGGCTGGTTATTTTTACATAAATAAAATACAAAGCAAGAAGAAAGCACAATTTTTCTCAGTAATATTTCTCGAGTTGTTTCTGGTGAACCATTGTAGAAATCACAAAGAAAATTTGTCTTACCCCACTATACACCACATATGTTGCAGATACACTCAGAAGACATCAAGCCAGTACTTAAAATCTCATCCATAATAATGTTTAATATATTTCATGGCAAAGGCACAGGGAAAAGATGCAGTATTCATCAAAAGCTCAGCAAATATATTTTCTATAAGCTTCCAGCAGTTAAATAATAAAAAAATTCAGTAAAGTATCAGAAAGCAAGTACTCTTTCTGCTGTGATTTATACTCCAGATGATAAAGTTTAGATATCAGATACTGTCATCTTTTTTTCAGCCAAAATCAACCGCTGACCTTTATGACCCAGCACAGTTTCCCCTTTAAACAGCAAACCAGTCCAAATTCTTCACATGCCATGAAATTCTTCAAAGCCTTTACGATGAAACCTGGCTAAATGCACTGCAGAATTACAGCAGCCATTTAGTCTCCGTGTCTAAGATCACAGCACATATGCAGGTACGCTGCCAGATCAATAGCTATGGACACAAAAAAGATGCCTTTCCGTCAATTGCTCCCTAGTAATGAAACCAAGGAGAGCTTTGTCCTCTGATAATATACTGGTCTTCACCTAACAAAACGAGGTTCGTGTTCAAGTATTTTCTGACTGGCAGAGAATGAACGTGTGTCTACATGCTCAGAGACTCAAAACTGACTAACGTTACTCTGGAGCACAGAGAGGGGAGAATAAACAAATTCAAGCCTCTCCTTTGGAAGGATCTGGCTAATCTCCAAAGTGATATGATGCAATTCTTTTAAGCTAAGAGGAACGGTTGGTGCGAAGCAAGAACTGCAAGTCTTTGTAGCAGCCACGGCTCCCATTTTGGGAGACAGGAAAGCTGGGTAGAAAGATGAGCTAATGCTTTCATCTCCAATACCATCAGACCTAGGACGGGTATTTCATCTTGCAAAGACTCCAATCCACGTGAAACATATTTTTTAAAAGATTTTCCTGCTTTTCTTTTATGTTTGTTATATGATACAGGCAAGTCTGTCAAAGCTTATCGGATCATCCTAGTAGCTGAATCTTCCAAAATACAGATTTTTCTTGAGAATCCAGAGGCTGAGGTTGCTGATTGTCCGCAAGTTTATTGTTAGGACCAAAGGTTTTTAACTAATGACTAAGACAGTGTGCTGCCCTACAAGCCACCCTAAATGAAGCTGAGTTTTTGCCAAGTTTTTGCTTCATCAACATTATTTGATGCTCACAGAGAGATAGTGAGCAACTGTGTTAGCTTTGTGCAGCAGGAACTATAAAAATATTCAACAATTATAAAATATACATTTATTATTTTAAACTTTTACCTCTGTGTTTGTTATTTTCAAGGATAGTTAAAGGTAAACCAGGCTGGGAGAGTACATATGCCTGCTTATGACAGCAGAAAATAGACCTGAATATTAAAAAGAAACATCTCAAAAGCCAAGCACAGTGAGACTTAAATCAAATTTGTAAGATAAAGCTAACCAGACACTTACTATTGCCATCTGATAGCATTCAATATTGCTTGAAATTCATTAATAAGCTAGGTAACGTTAAGTACAGTGCATGTATACAAAATTCATTCTATTAATTTCTACATTAGAAAAATCTACTGAAAGAGGAGGAGAACAATTATACGGCAGTCTTAACCATCTGTGGAAAGGCATAGCAAAACCATTCTAAACCTCAGAAGAATAATTATGCCATGAGACTCTCACCTCCTAGGAGTGCCCATTATCATGTTAGGAAAACATAAAACTGACAGCTATTCAGAAAGACCTCCAGAGCAATTTCGGCTTAGCTCTACTGCTTATCTCACCTTGTCATCTTTTTAGAATATCTACAGTCTTCCAGCTAACATATCAATATTACATTTTATTTTTACAAGCAAGCAATAAATGCTTCTTTTGCAGCATATACTTTGCCTAACAGACCAAATATTGAAAAAATGCTTATGCATCTTAAATAAAAGGCTATTCAAATTCAAAAGGTTTTATAGAGTAACACTATTTCATTTAGAACTGCCTACTAACTGCTGATTGCTTAGTCAGATTAGGTGAAACTCCAAATGAGACAGAAGTAAAGCATTTTATTATCATTAAATATTCCCTTTATGGCAGCATTTGGAACCCAAAATCAGGTTTGGTGTTATGTCCAACTGCTAACAAGTACAGTTTAAAATTAAAACACAGCGGTTGCTGACCTAAAAGTGCTTGTGATTATAGTGTGTGGCAAGCATCCAACAGCTGAAAGGAAAAGGGATGGAAAAGCAAAAGGATAACAGGAGGGCTATCCATGTCAAGAGTCATTAGTACCAGTCACAGCATCTTCCCCTATTAATAGCTTCATCTGAATGCAATGCAGATAGCTAGAAAACAGAAGAAAGATGGTGTTAAAACAAACAAAAAATTTAAGAAGCACAGAGCATCACACAAACACACTAGGGAGAACTTTAGCTGATTTACTATTACATTAGGAAGCTTTGCTTGCAAATGTCAAGAAAAATGGTGGAGATTTAGTTACTTCTGAAAGCATGAGAAAAAACAACCTCAAGACATTTATGTTACATTTTTATTGAAGTGAAACATCACATAAATAACAGTATTATTTTGGATCAAGGTTTTGCAATAACTTATTTCTACTGGAGTGAATTATTCAAAAGCAAACTGCAGCTCACCCTGAGTATATCCTCCCCTGCTGAAGGCGTACCAGAGAATAGCACCTGACTTCACTGTATTTTCAGACATGCCTGTACTCTATTGCTCGGCAGTTTGATTTCAGTGCATCATTTTATCTGATGCCAGTCAATTTGCTTACAAAGTCTGGTCCAGAGTCCCCACATGGTAAACATTTTCAAGAGAGAAATGCTTCTTTCCTGAAACTAATTTATTGTCCAGAAGAACCACATTTCCTCCCAGCTTCTCACTCAATAGGGTCCAAAACTCAGTCCCCACTGGAGTAAGGAGGCCAGATTTGAGAGCAGCCATGTATATCTGATGAGGTCCACGAGGCACAGAATTGGTGCCATTAAGACAGTGAAATTCAGGAGAACGCCAAGTTCTGCTGCAGACAATTTACGATGACATAACCCTTGGCTAAAAGGAGTCATGAAATCTGAGCTTCCATCTAACCACCCAGTGGTCATGCACAAAAGCACTAACAAAAAATCAACATGAGGTCGTGCTTTGTGAGCATTAGCTGCAAATCACACCTCCCCAAGAAATGCATTGCAGGAACTGTTAATATAGCGGGAGAGCCTCATACAAATGGTAATCTCAAAACAGTCACTTGAAAATGCTCCAATGGTTTTATAACAATGGAAGAGATGACTGTTAGGTGCCAAAATGGTTTGACGCCAGCTCTGAAGAAAGCCTTTGCAGCAGATTCAATTTTAAGTTGCAATGTCCTTCAAAGAGGGACAGGAATAGGTGTCTTTTTTGCACCAGTTCCAAAAGGGATTTCAGAGCTGTGCCCTGACTGCTCCTGCTGCTGTACATAAATGTTAGCCTAGCAGGTGTACTCCTTTTCGTGTATCCTACACTACTTATTCTGCATTTAAATGACTATCTTTAATGTCTTCTGAACAATAGGCAACAAATACTCGCATGGTTTACTTAAAAAGTGCTACAAAATATGTATTAGGTTTAAATTTATCAAAGAGTGAATGTAAGTGGGAATAAAATAGCATAATCAGGAAGTAAAAAATGAATGCAGCCTACAACTGAGACATCCACGATATTCCAACTCAATAAAAATTTTTATATCAGAGAGTGCCAAACCTTAGTATATAAAATTTAAAATTGCTCCATTGATTTCAGTATGATGGAAGTGATTTATTTCAGCCAAAGAGCTGTCCAGAATTATGTATAAGCATCATGAGCTCAGAAATCCCAGAGGCCATGGTGTTAGTAACAGGTGGTTCTCATGCTCCTCTCAGTAAGCTCAGTACCAATGTACTCTTCTTCACACTGAAGTATCAGGAACTTATGTTTACCAATTACAATAATTTTATTCACGCACTATATAATAGTTCCCAGGGCCAGCCACTTCCTAATTTATCCCTTACAGAGCTGAAAAGGCACTTGATTTTTGCACTCATGTCCACATCTACAGAAGTATTCTCCTGTGACTGAATTTACATGAACCACAGATAAGCAAAAACAAAAATTATCTATGGAACTACAGAAGTATATTCCTCAAACTATCCACTGGATGAACACAGATTCTGCTGATCACCAAAATAACCATCTAACCTGACAGAAAAACCCTATTAAAAAAACTGTAAAAGTTAAGCTAAAAAACTACCAAAATCCCAGGTTAGAAGCAGTATCAGACATTTCTTAATTTTAATCTAGTTTAAGTCCAATTCCTTCATCTATAAATTTTGTGAAAATAACCTTATTTCAAAACTGAAACCTGAATCTTTACCTATAACAAAAGTCAGCAACCCTGACCAAACACCAGTACTATACCATCAGATTTAAAACTGGAGGAGTTCCAGCGGCTATATCCTAACACAGCTGAAAAAGTTCACTTGAGTCCATCTTCTTTTCTGAATATGCTCTTATACAGTTACTAGCACATATACATGTAGATTTCTTATATACTTATTAAGATTCAGTCTTTATTTTTACAAGCATGACTCGTGTATTCCACCTCACACACTCACTACAACTCTTGATGACTTCAGGTTTCAGTGGATTTTTCATACGAGAGTATATGGAACGATCAGTAAGTTTTCTTCACTCTTGCACTCCTGACTTCCAAAATAAATTCTGCAGTTTTACCAATTTTCTGTTCAGAGTTTTACAGGTCCAGCTAGACAAAAGGCCAATGAGTGATATGTCTCAGGGATATATCAGGAGGGAACACCCTGTCATCTACAAATGACAAATGATGGGTTTGCAGTTAGAGGATAGTAATGAAACTTCAGACATTCAGTTTAATTTTCAACACTTCCAAATGCTCCCTCTGTTACTTTCCATCCCTATAAGAGAAAGAAAAACAACACAGTCTTTCTACCAGCCTCTCTGAGCTTTCCTGGGAATGCAGCCACCTTGCCCCAAGCCTTGTACAGCAGCAGAATCCCAGTTAAAATCTGGCCCGTAGACAGCATCATAAAACGAGCCACAAATATTCTGCTGCCTCAAATAACAGAGCATGTTGAAGAACAAGCAGCTCTACACTTGCACAAAGCAGGGGCAAGGTAGAAAGAGGGAGACAGAAGGAAACACTCAATCTTCAGTGCGAAGTGTCGTGGAGTAAATATTTCTAATCCAACAAAAACAACAGCCCCGTAGGACTGAAATCAACCTGGGGCACAGAAATCAACAGTAGCTGTTGAGAGCATTGCTGAAGAGGGGTACAAGCAAGAAAATTGCTGTTGTACTGTGAGTTGAAGTGAGTCTCAGGAATTTTCCTTCAACATTTCCAAACATAGGTTTCCGTGGCAAGCAGTGGGAGCTGAATTCCCCCCCTCCACTCTGATTTCAGCTGCAACCCCTCCATGGTGGGGAGAGTAGGAAGCTGTAGGTGTGGATGCGGAAGGAAATCAGGAAGGAGCGTCAGTGGCTTTGCTCGCACCTTGTGTCATGTCTCAGACTGTGATGACTTTACAGCTACCCAAAGCACAGCAGGAGGCTAAGCAGGAGACAAGGAAAGCAGATAAGAAAACAGCCTGCCTCGATTCCCTGCCCTTGCCTTGGCCTCTATGAGAAGAGCAGCTCATTCATGCAGGCCAGCAGCACATCAGCAGACGACAGCCCCAGCAGCGGCACGGCGCAGAAGAATCTGCTGGATCACACCAGCTGCACTCTAACGGAGTGCTTTAATGTGGTTTCTGCTGCCTCACACTACTTGTTCCAGATGAAAAGAGCAGGTCAGGTCAGACAAACCTGCTGCTAAATGTTTATCTTGGCAGCTGTTTATTTCTTTCTTTATTTTTAGTTAGCACAATGGGGCCTCAGCAGGCACCGCTGCCTCTTGGGCTCATCCCGTAAGTGCTTCTGCAGGCTGGACTTGTCCCTTCTCACCACCTCCTTCTGAGGGCCTTCAGTTTTGTCCGCTGAGGTATTTTCAGCAGGCATCTTCACTACATCAAACAGTTATTATCACTCTGAGCACTCTTTTCATTAGCCAAATATTTCTCTACACTCTTTTAAGCTGAAACCACCACTTCTACTTAATGGAATAGCAATTAACTTGAAACACTTGGCTTTTCACTGCAATGCATGACTCTTTCACGGTGTGATACACTAATAAAAATTGTATGCTAACATAATGTATAAAATATCATCTCAGATTTTAAACTAAACCAGAATTTATTGGCTCCAACATTTCAATACTGATCCACACAATGAATATTAATGGATTAACTCAGGTAGCAGAGTCTTAGATGCTGTTGGGGAACTAAATCAGAGCAGAGCAGAGCAGAGCAGATCATATAGTGCACTGAAGAAAGTCTCAGTTTTACTGTTTCAATAGAATTTCAATTCTACTCAAACCTGAATGCAGCTCCAGACTGAAAAGTAAACTTGAAATGATAAGGTATTTTTTGCTAAGAGGCAGCTTTCATACTCCATAAAATATTCCTCCAACCTGCCAGTAAACAAATTAATTGGCGATCTTGCAAACACAAATCCCAAGTTCTTTTACTTCTTCTAAGGCATCATTAGCAATTATAAGATGCTGGCAGGACAAACTGTGCTCTCAGTTATATCTCTACAACCCACTTCTCTCCTGCTTAATCCTTACCCAGCTCCACTGAAAATCCGAATCTTGGCAATAGAGACTGTAGGGATAATGGTACGACGTCATTACAGTAAAAATGCCCATTTACCTCAACAGCGCTTAAACTCCGAGCCTTGCACTGGCATGGATAAACATAAATTAACTGCAATGTTTAAAGGTTTAAGCTACTATTGAGTAACCATCACCCAAACCAGAGCCAGCAAACAGCACTACTAGACTCCACAGAGAGCTACACCCATTCATTTCATCTGAAAAAGGAAGCTGATGCAATGCAAGATGACATGAGAAAGTGATGACTGATTTAGTTCCTTATGAATAACAAAGTACTACCTAACTCCACAAAGGAGCAGATAAGTGCAGGAAGTAACAAAGGACTGAGAAAAAATTTACCAGCAAGCCAGTGTGAGGGACACACAGAATTACCCAGAAAGAGATGAAATTTCAAATAGCTGTACAGTTCAAGTGTCTCTTCTGATTTCAAGTCATGAACCTTTTTTCCTCCTGTTCAAATTGGACAAGGGTATGTCTACCTTACCCACTTCTAAAAGTTATTGTTATATATAAAATTCCAGCTCTCTATTCATTATTCATGATTTGAAATTTCGTCTCGCAAACAAGCTGTTATTGAAAATCTTCCGAGAAGTGTCTCTTGTGACCTCTGAGATGTCATCTTAAAATAAACATAATTCTGAAATACAATTGTGCAGCAGACCTTGTACACTGATGTCTCACTGAGTAAACTGAACTAAGGTCAAAGTCAAATGTTCAAATGTTCTTTTGTTATGCTCTGGTACTAGAAGCCAACCCAGGAATAAGCCATTTCAGCCTGAATGAGAAAATCAGTTAGTGAAACAGTGGACCTTTTTGTTGCCATTAATGCATTACAAAACAAACAGATGTGCCAAAAGTTCGAAAAAGCTTTCACAACATAATTTATCTATCCATCTTATTGACAAATTCTAGTTACTAAGAAAATTTACTAGAAAACATATTCACTTGAACTAAGTATGTATTACAGAAAGTATCAAGTCATAATAACAAAAAAAAAATGGCAATACCAAGTGCAGACTAAATGACAGTCTCACCCAACACAATGGCCAGCAACAGGCTCAGGGGAGGAGCTGGAGAACAGGACAGCTAAGATGAAGGAGGATCCTCCCCACGTTACACCACCAGAGCATCATACCCACTGGCTCTGGAGTGCTTTGGACATAAACAATCCTGCAGCATACATCACTACACACATGGAATAACCACGGCAAAAATTTTATGTATGCATTGCTTTTTTTTAACTTTAAAACACAGAATGTAGCCAGCTACCGTTATTTGGTCTCTGAAGTAAAAAACACGCAAATTGTAGACAGGTTCACTTTCTACACTTCAATTTAATGACACTGCACTGTCAATTTAACCGCACTGAATTCAAAAGCAGTTTCACTATAGTATAACTGTAAAAGTATTATGTTGAACCAGAGCAATTCTTCTGAACGACATGGCCATTTACATCAGTATCCTAATATAATACATATTTACAATAGAGTGCTTGGTGAGATGAATTAGTCATACTGTAAATAGCCATCAGGGATATGGAAAGTAATAGCTTCCCATGACCTGCTGGATGCGTACAAAAGCAGGTCATTGAAATGATGTAAATATTAAGATGGTATCTTTAGCAGGTGCTCCTCTGCCCTGGAGGGAGAGCGACGGGAACACCGCCTGTGCACTTCCAGCTTCCCTGTGCTGCAGTGAACATCCAAGCTGCAAATACACATCCTCTCCAAGAAGCAGTTCTGGTTAAAGGGCAACAGAGGAGGAGTATGAACACATTGGTCAGTCACAGGTTAACATCAGGAAGGTCAAAAGCCAGCTACAGCTGAATTAACCAGCTACGCAAAGGGAAGCAAGAAGGGTTTCTGCAAGTAATGCCAGCAGCAAAAGGAAGTTCAAGGAAAATGTAGGTTCAGAGATGAATGGGGTAGACAACCCACTAACTGGCAATATGGAAAATCTTGCTTCCGGACTGCTGCATGTTGTCTACAGATTGGGAAAGGGACAGGCAGCTGACAGAGGAGAAGGAACTGTTAGGGACTCATCAGCAAAACTAGATGTATTTATCCAAATAACTAGGGCTGGATGGGATTTATCCAGGAAGGCCAGAAGAGTTAGCTGATGTGATTGTGTGGCCATTATGCATGCAACAATGCACATGATGAGGGTAGGTCCCCAGCAGATGGAAAAAACATTGATACTATACATATTTTAAGAAAGGCAAGAAGGAGAACCAAGAGAACAAGAGGCTGATCAGGAAGAGCCAAAATAGGCAGACCGTACTTGATCAAGCTGACTGCTTTCTGTAACAAAATGACCTGCTATGTGCATGAGGAGAGAGGAGTGAGTGCAATATACCAATAAAGTTTTTGACACTATGACCTTCCCATATCCGTCGGGGAGTTGAGGAAGTAAGGGCTAGAAGAACAGACTCTCAGGTCTGTGGAAAATTGGTTGACTGGACTGTCAGCCCTGAAGGGTGATAATCAATGGCTTTATCAATAGACTGCTGGTAGTGTTCAGTATCTTTATCAACTATTTAAGTGATAAAACAGATTTCTCAGCAACTTTTGGACAATAGTAAATTACTGCTTAGCTTAACCTCTCCCTGAGAGATTCAGTTCAGAGGGTTCTTGATAAACTGACGACTGGGACAACAGAAACTTCATCATGTTCAACAAGAAGTGCGAAGTTCAGTGTCTGAGGCAGACTAACTCCATACATCACTAAAGGCTGGAATCTGACAGTTACGTGGCAGCCTTGCCAAAATGACCTGGGGGTTATGGTGACTCCCAACTGAATAGGAACCAACAGCGTGCTTTCTTCACAAATAATACAAACAGCATACAGAAGGCACATTACCCACAATGAGAGCTTAAGGGGGCTGGGCTTTGTTAGTATGGCAAAGATGAGGCCAAGAGGCAATCTAATAGCAGCCTACAGTTGCTTAAAAAGCAGCTGGAGTGATGACAGACCCAAACTCTTCTCAGACAATGAAGACAACGCAGCAAGTGGGACTACAGCTTGGATGGCTCAGATTTGACAAACATAATTAAACAGAACTCTAGGCAGCAGTGGAACAGGCTGCCCAGAGATGGTGCAACATCTGTTCTTGGAGGTTTTCAAGACTAAGCTGGACAAACCCAGATATAGAGCTAGAAATTGGTTTGATTCAAGACCTCCAAAGGCCCCTTCCAACCAACCTTTGTAAGATTCAATGGAAGGATTATTGCCCAGCTCCCTTGCACAGTTCCCCTGCCAGACGTCTCGGCTCCCAGAATTGAAACAGGTAGAGTTAGAAACGCCAGGTTTTTCAGGCTGCATAAATTAACCAAGCTTGTTTCGGATGGAACAAGGTCAGGAAACATCTTAAGCATATCTGTGAGAAGATCTGAGAAAATAGTTACTTCCAGCAAGACAGCCAATAAGCAATCAAGGACGGGCTGGAAAAAAATCTTCAACATGTTTCAGTGTTGGCAATAGCGGCTATATAAGTAGCTGCATGCTTCTTAGCTTCTGCCAGGATTTCTTCCAGAGCACACCAAGAATTCTATACCTTCCTCACCTCCCAACAGTGGCTCCACAAAAAGCTGCAAGAAGTTTCATGTCTTGTCCTCTTTCTACCTATTTACAGCCAAACAGGCAGGTCCATCTCACTGACACACATTAAATTTCTCGAACAGTGAAATTCATCAGTCCTGGAGTTCAAAATTTACCACACTATATCCAAGCAGAAATGCCAACCTTGATGAACACAGTCTTGACATCTCAGCCAAAAGCCTCCAGTAAAAGCAGTTTAGAAGCTGATTAACAAGATCCCATGTGCTGATTAGTCAAGATCCAAGGTACATAGGTATACAGTGCAAAGCTAATAAAATGGTGTCATGATGATGGATGAACAGGCATGAACAGCCTAAACTTCAGCTCTTAGCTTCTGACGGTGTGGTACCAGCAGAGATAATCCAGTGGCTCAAAGCCTGTCAAAAGCCATAAAGAATAATTCAGGAATACCATGGGATGCAGGGCTTGGTATACTTTTTCCAAAGAAGATAAAGACAACACTATCTTGTCTGTCTGAATCTGCCAAAAAAAATGACTGGCATAAAACTTATTTACAACCGATTAATCTAATCCAATCTTTACCACACTTAAGACATACCCGTGCATTGGGACATCTGGACACAAACTCTCTAGTTACTGGTTTATCTATATAGCTCAGAGCAAGGTTGCACTTCCAGTTGTCTAAACTTGATATCTTATTGCCCACAAGAATTAAGAGAATGCTGATACAGAAAGATCTCACAGGATCAGTTTCAATCCCTGGATGAATACACATGCATCAAACTGCTTTCAGGGAAGTGCAAAAATTGCCCCTCAAGAGTTTCAGTTTATGTGAAATCACTACAGGAAAATTTGTTTCCAATCTACAGTATAAAATTTTACTACCTATTTTGTTGTTGCTACATAGTCAAAATCCCTGTTAACATTAGGACCTCTACAAAACATGCCAAAGGAATTAAACTTACCTCATGTAAACACACACCCCCAAAGCCTCCTGCAACTCAGCCCCACTATCTGTGTTTTATAAATTAGGCACTGGCTGTGGTGTAGGTCTGCTCAAAAACTATCTGTATCTGTACTTATTTCAACTAAGAATCCTTTCAACCATTTTTAAAACAAAGGTAGGAAATGGGAACAGAATTGTAAATAATTAAAATGATTTCTTTTGACAGAGAGACAGGAAATCACTGTTTTAGCTTCTAAATCCTGAGTTTAAGAAGTTCACTTCATGAGGAACGTTTGTTCATTTTTTAGTGGGCACATGCTTCAACAAAGAAAATTGAAAAGGGTGATACTAAATGACAATGAGCAACACTGATTTTGAGATCAGGACATGTTTTTTTTTGTCAAATGAACTGAACAGTGACAATAGTGAAGTTTTGCTGATACCCATTTACTGAAGATGTTCTCCTCTCCATTCCCAGGTCTGAAGAAGGTTTGGCTACCCTCACAAAGATGCCTTGAGAGATTGGGAACTGCCACATGACCCATTAGATCCCATAAGAGCATTATCAAACACTGGCCTTTCCCCAGACTGGATACTTATGGCTGGATTTGTGGCACAGCTTTCGTTTTCTTTTCCAGTAGGAACACTTCAGTGAAATAAAATTTAGCAGCCTGTAGCTTATTCCACTCTGCCAAGGAAGAAAACAAAAGGAAATGCATAGCTCTCCTGAAAAGCCATTCAGCACTCAAAGCCCTACTAATGACAGGGAAGGAAACTGAAGATTATTTTCATTCCTGAGCCAAACTTAGCTTTAAATGGTTAGGATAGCAAAAATAAGAACAATGACATGCTGCTTCACTTGGCACACAGTACGACATCTGGAGCAAGAAAGAAAAATAAAATACTAGAGCACAGTACCTTGCATTACTGACAGCTCTCTTCTTTCAAACCCATCTAGTATTTCTTGCTATGACCTTTCTGTTAAAAAGAAGAGTCTTTTATTCCTTTTTGTAGAGATCAGTGTGCAAGGGGTAGAGGTCAAGACACAGAGTAGATGTCATTAAAAGATTGACAAGGTACAGGGTCCAGAATGCTTAAGACCATGAATTGCTCCCACGACTGATCATTTTCAGATCTGAGTACAGCTTAAATTGAGGGCATTTAGCACTTACCAGAACTGAAGCTGCATACAAAAATATGGCACTGCTTTTAATTACAGCACTCAGATCCTTCTGGGGAGGGTCCTAACAACCAGGTATTTTGTATGCCAGGCTACGTTCCCCTCCCAGCAGGCATCGGCTGTACTCCCTCAATAGACTTTTCCTTGCAGCTCCTTTTAAAGAAAAAGGCCATACAGCTAAGTAAAAAGAACCCCTACCAAAACCAGTAAGTTAAATTACATTTTAAAAATCACTCTGACCTTTGCACTGTAGCCAAAGAGGCTTCCTCAATTCTAAAAATAGTACAGTAAATTTTATCAATTTAGACCTCAAAGTCCTATTATCTTACCTGAAAGCCTCTTTCAGAAGAAAATGAACTCAGAATAAATAGTCATTTTTAAAAGTTCTTGCAGTTGCTCTAACAATCATCAGCAACTGTAATCATCTAAGCCTAAAACACCTTTTGAAATGTTTTTATCTAATGCATTTGAAAAGTCCATTTCCCTCCTACTTCTCCAATCCTGAGATACTCCTAAAAGCATAAACTTCTAGACGAGCAGCATTATGCACTTTGCTTTGCATTTACAACGCCACTGCCATTCACTGAATTCAAGAAAAGGAAGTAATTATTATGAATTTCAAATAAAACAGTATTTTACTCTTCCTCTCTTGGCTCTTCAGCACTCTTTGTTGACCACTGTTTTCAGTATCGCATGTATACTAATTAGTAATGCTGCTCTACAAATAAAAGTGTTGTGAGATGGTAAGAGGTTTAAAAGACAAACAGAAATTGTTGCACTGAAATAAGTTTGAGGCTAATTCTCACCATGAGCTTAACCACTGAAGTACTTCAGCACTGAAATAGGCCATCAAGTAAAACAGGCACCTTAACAGTACTTATGTACAGGATTTTTGTGGATTAACCGCTATATTTGTGTCTTCAGCCACAATGATCTGGACATTTTCTTAAGTCTCACAGGACGCCAGGCCTGAGACTGAATAATGTCCTACACATCACACCCTTATTTTTACTAATGTTTTATCAAAACGCACCTTTTTAAAAAACATTCCGTGTTGACCGGAAGAAATCAAGGGAGAGAAACTGCACCTTCTCCCTTGCTCATTCTCCATCATTCTTCATCCTTTCTCACGTTATCGAGTACCTTATTTCTATTTCAACTTATCTGGTTTCTGTTTCTGACTATTACTCATTTTCCACTAAATTACAAAAGCCTTTAGCACTCCCCATGTCCTCTCTGTGAAGGGATTTGTATGCTGTAATCAAGCGCTCCCTCAAACTCCTTTTTGATAAAATGAGCTTGATGAGTTTTTCACATTTATTGTACATGACACATTCATTAGTCAGACCCCTTATCATTCTGGTGTCTGTCTCATTTGCTGTTACTTTTTACAACTTCCTTTCTGAAGGAGATGAGGAGGACTGACTCAGTATTCTCATGCCAGTTCCACCAGTGGCACACACATTGTAAGTCATCAGTCTGCTCCTGATGGTTACTGCCCTGCTGAAGTGTTCTCAGAGTTTATGATCTCATTTTGTAAAAGCTCCTCTCAAGCTGCATTTTCAGTACCGCAGTTCAAAAAAAAAAATACCAGTCACCACTCGCTGGGACACTATAACCCTTTTTCTGGCACAGTCAATCAGAGGTAACCCTTTAAAACAGAAGCTACTTCAGGGTTTTTTTGGATTGGCTCAACTTGTGCAGCAGAGCATACTGTTCCATACAACTGCCTTGTCTTCTTCACTATGTACTTCCACTAAGGTCGTCAGCAGCAATTTTGAGTACTTCAAGATTACTGATCAAAGCTTCAGTCCCCTACAACTGAAACAGCCATAAGCCCAGTTCAGTCTTTATTGCTCACAAGAACTTTGTGGTAAATGTCATAGTACTTTTCAAACCTGTTTGGATCACCACACTGTAATCTGTTTCATATTGAAATCACATTTTAAAAAATCTGCAGAAAATTAGCAAAGAAGCAATACTAAGGCCAATGTCCTGTTTCATGCCAGCTCTTTTCATTTCTCAGGCTATTTGAAAAGCCACAAAAAAACAGCAGAGCTCATCAGCACTCACCAAGGGACTCAACTGTCACAAAACATAAAACAAAACCAGGGAGAAAGAGAAATGCAACTGCAGAGCACTGAAACAACAGCCACATACTGCCAGTGCCATATCTTTCATGACGTATTTACCATGAGGTGCTACTGCAACTAAAAGGATGTTGTGCGGGAAGACTGTCCAGATTCATCTTAGTACTCTGTCACCTTGCAAATGAGCATTTGGCAAATCCTTATGGTCACAAAAGCACAGGAGTTCACACTCCTACTTTCCAACAGAGGCATATTAAAAGAACACTGCTAATCCATTCTGTAGCAAAGGAAACCAGTTACCAAAGAAGTGGTAAAACTTAATGCCCATCAATAAATACGTGATTGTTAGAAAGAGTAACTCTTCAATTTCCTCCTGAATTGGTGAGAGCTAATCAGGAGATAGTCAAGGGCCTCTCTGCATCTTAAGGACTGGAGATTTTTAAAAGCCATTGAGATCCTACAGTCCAATAGATATAAAATGTGGTTTCAAGCTGCAAAACTTCAGTCTGAATTCAGTCTTTGAATATTTAAATTCCGCACCCCCCCCCCCCCCCAACCAACACAATTC